>NC_056665.1:137513176-137780676 GCF_018350195.1 Panthera tigris
GGAAAGCTCTCAGCTCCTGGTTCTGCCTCTCCCACAGGTGAGCCAGACTGGGTGAAGACAGGCAACAGGCGCATGAGCGTTAGAGCCAGGAGCAGCTGGGTCCACGTTCCTCCTCCACCACCCGCCCTGCTTGGGCCACGAAGCCGCTCAAGCCTCAGCTTCTCCATTTACGAAAAACGCAGATGACAATCTCCAGCTCGCGGAGCTGTTGGGGGACATAAATGAGACAACATATGTCGAATGTCTCACTTAGCATGGGTGCCTTGCACATACGCACCAACTGTGTCCCCACCCCATCTATAGCCACACACCTGCTCATCAGGAAATGAGACTGAGAATATCCACTATCAGTGGAGGGACAGAGATAAACACTCTTGGCGTCAGTGTTACACGGGCAGGACTGATGGATTGTCCTCAGGGGAGAGGGGACTAGTGTGGGGACATAACTATTGGGCATCAGTTTTCCAGGACCCACTGGGTACCAGGCACTGCTTTTTACACACACTCATCTGATCCTCGTGGTAACCCAGGGGGTTGGTACTTGCAGCAGACCAAGGCTCTGGGTGGCAGGGGGGGACGGGGTCCCATAATCCCTGTCTCCTGGTATCCACACCCTTGTGTGATCGGTCCCCTCTGTTTGGATATGGGTGGGACCTGCTCCAACCAATAGAATACGATAACAGGTGTATTCCATGTATGCGATCACTTTATACAAGACTGTAATGACCTCTTAGGACCACCCCAATCCCAGGCCAGATGGACAAACACCAGGGAAGGCAGGCAGAGTTACTGTGAAAAAGGCTCAGGAGCTCAGAAGCTGCCCAGTGATTTCAAAGGTGGTCGCCCTACCTGCCATTTATTCCAGATCAGGAACCTGGCCAGAAATCACTTTTTGGTCTTCCCAGAGGAATGACATCATCTCAGTAAACAGTGTCCTGTGTGCTAGAAGACCCATACCTGTGGTTTTCAAAAGGAAGATGACCGTTTCGTGGTGCATTCAGACAGAGCACGGAACGCCTACCAAATGGCCTGCCTCCGGCTTCTGTAGACTCACGACAAAGCAGATCTGATAAGTTGGTGGGGCCAGGTGGACACTTTGGACCCTGTGGCCTAGGATGGACAGGCAAGATGGCTACTTGCCCTCCTTCCCCTCGTTTCTGTTACCAGATTTTGATATCAAATATCCCTGGGGCACTGGTGCCTTCTCTGACAGGAGGGAGTTGGATTTGTCCTTTAGACCTTGGCCAGGTACCCCCAGGGGCAAGAGCCCACTGAGCTTGAGGGACCTCTAAACTCAAGAGAAAGTTTTGGCCTGGAGTCCTACTGAAGGAGTGGCGAGAAGTCTGTGCCGGCTCAGAATCTGGGGCAGGGAGGTCTGCATGAGGTCTGGGCACAGACCCAAGGCCGGGAGGAAGGTCGGGGATAGAGCCTGCCATGAAAACTGGGGAGGGGGTGCTCAGGAAGGGGGCTGCATGCAGGGGAATCGTGGGAGCGAAGTGAAGTGTTGATCTTACGGAGCCATCCAGACCCTGGGCACAGTGCCCTGGGGTGTCTCTGTACCCAGAGAGTGGCCTCTTGCCCCTTGCGGCTCGTGACCTTGTGCTAACGGGTCCAGACTGACCCAGCTCCACCCGCCCCTACCCTTCGGCCCTGCCTCTGCCAGCCCCCAGCGGTGGGAGGCCTCCCCCAGCTCTCGGTGGGTCCGCCCCTTGCCGGCCCCCTGCGGCTCAGGCCCTGCCCACCCCGCAGCCCCTCCCGCTGGCCACGCCCTGTGCGGGCCCCGCCCCACTTTAAGGTTGCTCTGCACCTGGGCGGCCTCACTTGTGTCTCCAGGCCCGCGGGGGATGTGCTCTCGCCATGGCCTCTGGGGCTTCTCCGATCCTTGGGGTGCCCCCGCACCGTCTGTGGGCCCGGAGGCCTGGCATCTACGAAGACGAGAAGGGGAGGACCTGGGTGACGGTGGTCGTGCGGCTCAGTCCCTCCCAGAGAGCTCGGAGCAGGGCCTCCCCAGGCGGCACAGTGAGTTGTCAGGCATGGGTGTGGGGGTCTGGGGGAGGACTGTGCACGGGTGTCAGCCCGTGGGCCTGGCACATGCAGCAATAGGGCCCGGGACAGAGGTGAGAGGAGGCAGTTCTCAATTGTCTGGAAAAAACTGGCCTGTGCTGAGAGCGAGCACAGTGATGTCTATGCCTGATGCAGACCCCCAGGAGCCCCTGCCTGGAGGGACCACTGGTCTGAGCTTAGCCGGAAGAGATGATGCAGCCAGCCCTCATTGGGAGCCCAAGGGGGAGGTAGGGCCCAGGCCTCCCCCCAGTGCATGCTGGAAAGGCATCACAGCTGGGCTCTACAGGATGAGTAGGAGTTTTCCAGGAGGTATTGCAACCTAGAGGCAGCAGGTGAGCCAACGGCGTAAAAGAAACGTTGACTTTGGGTTCCCTATCTGCAAAAATGAGAATAATCTGCCTCCTTGGCAAGTGAGAGGCCGCTCACCAGCCGCAAGGCCTTGGGGGCGTTCAACAGATAACACCTTCCGGAATCCCACCTGGGAAACTGATTCCCGAGGCGAGGGTGGAGTGTAAGACCATTTAAGGTTCAAAAGCTCCCCAGGTGGTGAAGACAATCACTCAGGTTGGAAGGCATTCCCTGTAGATGAGGGCTTTAGATTCCAGTCCATCTTTGAGGGATATAATAAATACTTCCGTGTAATATGGTAAAAGCTTATCTGGGTATTAAAAATGCCATTTAGGCCATCATAAACATTTTAAACAATACAAAATTCTAGCAATCTTCAAAGAGGCTCTGCAGAAAATTTTGGGTGGAGAACACTGTAAGTCTTTCCCACACCTATGCCAAATAAAGCATGCAAAAAATTCTAAACAAAGTATTTTGGTAGGTTTTTTTGAAAACATAAACATGTTTTCAGTGGGAAAAGTGGATTCGAGTAACGTAGTGAAGGATGCAGTAGAGGCACCCAGAGAACGAGCATTTCCCCTTATTTAAAATAATTACTTCTTAGAAGTAGATCTCTATTTTCACATATAATCTTAGGATGGGAAGCAGCGTTCTGAGCCTGATCAAACACAAGGACCAGAAAACTTTCGGTAGAGGGTCTGATAGTAAACATTGCCAGCTTTGCAGGCCATACGGAGTCTATAGCAACTGCTTGACTCTGTCCTTGTGGTGAAAAACCAGCCAGAGACAATGTGCAAAGGAATGAGCTTTTGTTTATCTACAATAAAGCTTTATTTACAAAAGAGGTAGCGGGCCAGATTCAGCCCACAATTTGGTGATTGATACCTGATCTAAAGCCAGAATCCAAAGGGAAAGAGATTTCACCATGTAACTAAAAGCATTTCCTCTGCCAAAAGAACCCATACAAAATTAAGACAACAGACCGAGAAGAGTCATTCGCCATATGTATGACTGATAAAAGGCCAGTATCCTTAACTCGTAAAGATGCTCCTCACACACAAAAAGACAAATACTCCGATAAAAAAAACTCTGTAAGGAACTTTCCATTTTGTTGCATGATAGGGAGCTTTGGTTATAGTTGTTGTTGATTTTCCCACTCGCTTTTATACCTTTCTGTATTAGCCAAATTTCATTTTATTTTATTTTTTATGTTTACAATAAGTACGTGAATGCCGTGATCAAATATGATATATTTTGGGGGGAAACCCATCACTCCCAGATCCTAAGGTGTACAGATACTTTATTTTTGGAAAGATTGAAAAAAACTGTAGAAATGGCTGAGACAGAGGCCTAAGAATATAATCAATTGCTGATGGGTGGGGAGAGTGGCTAACTTTTCACGGGTACCGTGGGGTGTGGTGGGGGTGCAAGTCAGCGGGAGGACCGTACTTGGGGGATCCAGGAGAGAACCAGTCATCCCAGATCCAGATGACACCCCCAAGTGCCATGCCAGGTGCCATGGCTTTAGGTGTGGGATTCTGAAAATATTCACATCTGACGGGGCAGTTTGCCAGCTGGGCCCCGCATCCGGGACTGTGTGTGTTTGCGTGCAGACCAACCATTGGGGGAACCCTGCCCCTGATGTGCCCTTCTCTCTGGTCCCTTCAGCATGAGCCTGAGCCCAGCGTCACAGTCCACATGTGGCAGATGCCAGTGCACCCCCAGGAGCCCGTGTCCCCCAGCCAGCTGACCCTGTCCCGGCTGCCCCTCGTGTGGCAGCTGTACTCTGGAAGAAGGTACAGAGCAATGGATTCCAGGCTCTGGGAAATAGTGAGCCATGGCCAGGCAAGTGTGTGGTGGCCCCAGGAGAGGGTGATGAGTGGCCTGTGGTCACTGCATGTGTGCAAAATGAGGCAAAGGATGGAGGGACCGGACTACTGAAATCCACAAACCCGTGTTTCCATCTGCTTCAGGCGGATGGACAAGCATTTCCTGGGGACTCTGACCACTGCTCCCTCTCCTGCAGATCGACTCCACAGAGGAGCTGGTCCTGACGGAGCTGCCACCAGGGAATGACTGACCGCAGAGAGCGGCTCACAGGCTGGTATGTTGGGGTCCGTGTCTCTCGGTGTGGCGGTCAGACAAAGGCAAGGCGGTCTCTCTTCTTTACAGGAAGGCAGTGCTGGTTTCCCTTCCCTCATGCTGTTCCCTGAGCTTATCTTCCACAGCCACCCCGTCACCCTCCTCCCCTGATCCCTTGGATGTGTTTTTCACTGTGGGCAGGTCCCCCACCTTCACAAAGCATGAGATCTCACCAAATAATAGTCATCATGTAATCTTTGTAAGAATTCTGTGAGGTGTATGTATTGAAGTGCCACTCTCCAAAGGAGAAAACTGAGGGTTGGAAGGATTTCCCCAAGACCTGGAGCCTGGAAATAGTAGCAGTCAAGCTCACATCCAGTGAGCATGATCTCTTGGTCTGACCATGGCCCTGGGGTGTCACCAGTCTCATTGGTGGCAGTGGCCTTCAAGGACCTGCCTCCTCCCCGACACTAACCAGGATAGGGCCAGGTGCCTTGGAAGGACTGGAGCTGAGGCTTGCCCTCCTGTCCCTGGGTCCAGCTTGGGTTGGGCGCCCCATTCCTCCATGGTTCTCTGTCTCCTTCTGTCTTCTCCCAGGTCTTGCCGGCCCTATGGATCTTCAGTGAGGACCTTTTCATACCTGCCCTTCTGTTAGCACATCTAGCATGGCCTCCCCGGGGGGAAGGAGGTAGCTGGGCCCCTGCCTACTCTGCTTTTCTTGTTGTCGTCAGCTGTCCCGCTCTGCTCCACACTCAGTGACTTGCTGGACGGACCCCCATCTGTGTGCTGGGCTCAGCTCCCCCACTGGCTGCGATCCCTGGTCTCTCTTTCCCCTTTGTGCCCTCATGCCGGCCTTCCAAGTGCCCCTTCCCAGATCCCCATCAGGCCCCCTCCAGGCACTGGCCCGGTCAGACCCCCGGCCTCCAGTGCAGCCCATGATTGTTACTTGCCGTCAACCCACTCCATGTCAGGCAGGGAGTGACTCAGTTTAAGAGCAGGCCTCAGAGGGAGCCAGGTCTGGACTTGGGACTCAGATGGGCATCAGTTCTGCTGGGCTGCTGGCCTGAAGTAGATGGAGCGCTGGGCAGGCTGTCCACTCCTGGTCCCAGGCAGCCTGCACCAGGGGCTGTGCGCAGGGATGGATGGATTTGGCCACGGCTCTCCTGCTTCTTCAGTCCTTTGGCTCCTGCGTGTGATGCTGGTCCGTGAAGTTTCCTCCCCGTACTGGTTAATTAAACTTCATTGCTTGTTGTCAACTTTTGTGCTGAGTCAGAGCTTAAACTGGTTTCTGGTAGAGAAGAGCAGCTTAGGCTGCACTTAAGGTTAAGGTAAATTCTAATTACCCATCTGGTGCTCTCCCCACTAGGAGGAAGCTGTGATTGGCCCGTTTCAGGAGCAGGACACCGGGGGAAGGCAGGGAGGTGAGACTCCTGGGAGGAGGGGGCTCTTGGTGAAGCTGGGAAAAGGCAGAGGAGACCCCGGCAGAAGCTGGAGAGGACCCTGGCTTTTGCAGAGGGACGACGCCCTGGGTGTCTTTGCAGGATGGTGGAAGGAACAGCCCGTGGGCAGAGCATGAGCCGCTGTCCGAAGTGCTGACCAGGGCCACGGGTAGGGGTGGGGGAAGAAGAGGGCCGTGTGGGCACGGGGCAGGGTGACAACTCAGTGGTGGCAAGAAGAGGGAATCCCCTCCCTCACACCAGTCATGAAAGGAAATCACCAGTGGATTAAAGTCCTAACTTAAAAAAGAATCCGTGAAAGCATCGAAGAAAGAGCAGGAAAATACGTTCCTGATCTCGGGGCATGAGAATCCAGTAAGACACAGAAAGCCAAACACAGGTTGTTCAAGGTAAATGTTTTCTATACGACGGGAGACTGAAAGGCAAAGGTGGAGGACATTAGGGCTTTATACAAACCCCTAGAATGCAGAATGCATAGAGAACATCTAGATATCTCTAAGAAAAGGGGGAGAATGTCAGGAACTAGCAACTTACCGAAGAGGAGACGCCCAGACGCTGGAGTGGGGAAGCGTGGATTTCAGAACGCTGAGGTCTGGGTCTTTGTTGCTGGTAGAACTAAAGGCTCGATGGGATCGTGTTTTGTGGGAGTGTAAACTCTTATAGCTGCTCTGGAGGTTTGGAGGACAGTTCGTAACACGGCACACGGGCCCTTACCCGGAGTGCTTGCCTACAGCAGGGTTGCTAAGCTCAGCGCTGTGGACACTTGGGGCCGGGTAATTCCTTACCACGAGGAGCCACCCTGTGCATTGTAAGGTGTTTGGCACCATCCTTGGTCTCCACCCGCTAGATGCCAGGGGCACCCCCCTCCCTGGCCCCTTCTAAGTTTTGACAACCAAGAGTGTCTCCAGTGATTGCCGCATGTCCCCTGGGGGGAACTAGCGCCCCAGTTGAGAACCACTGCCCAAGAAAATCACTTGCACGTGTGCACAAGAGGGAAGGAGAGGCAGCATCACGGTAACAGCTGGGGTCCACCATGGAGGAGTGATTGAGTAAAACGAGATCCCGTGAGCAGAGGCCGGGCTGGGCCCCTTCCAGTTAAAGGCTTCTGTGATAGGAGAAACAGGCTCTCTGGAAAACTCTCAGAATGCCCTCCCCTCCCACTGGCCTGAGACAGAGGTATGTGGGGTGGAGGGGGTGTTGTGCAGCCTGTATCCTAGTTACAAGCCAGGAATGATTCCATAACGATGCATAGGGCAAGAGTTAGGAAGCCATCCTTTTAGTTCAATGGGAAGCTTACAAAGCCAGGGATGGCAGGAGAAGGAGGCATGCCGGGGCGAGGGAGGGGGGGGCTCTACTGGACACCCAGTGAGCATGTGGTCCAGGGGAGGAAACTCAGCCCCGCTTCGTCTCCCTTCATACATGGCAGGCGTGAGGGCAAGTGTAACAATCAAGAAATGCACCTCTTGGGTGCCAGGCAGGCTGGTTTTGGGCGCCAGCTATTTACAGATGTCTGGGAAAGCCAGCTGTCTGGCACCTGGAAAGGCTCCCAGGATGGGGGAAAGAAGCTTCCAGTCCTGAGGGTAGCTGGACTGGGGTGCAGCCTCTTTATGGAGAAACAGGGCTCCAATCCCTGCCCCCCCCCCGCCCCCCGCAATAAGTCTCCAACGTCAGTTTGGACAGCTTTGCTTCTCGTGTCCCAGGGAGTCCTTGTCCTATGGCATTGGGAGGGTCCCCAGGCTCAGCCTGCTCCCTGGGGACGCACTCCCCTTTACCTGCCTGTGGTCTGCATGCCTGTATGGCCTCCCCTGCAGCATTATCACGCATGTTCTGTGCCCGTGACGGCTTCATCTGGGCTCCCACTGCTTCTGTGCAGAGTGTCTCCCGTGACCCCCATGAAGCTTCCATCTGGGCGGTCTGTCCTCCGCGCCTGCTGTGGGGTCAGCTTGCCCTGGCACCACGTGGGGTATGGTAGTGACTCCCAGAGGATACGCTCCTAGACTCCTCACCCCACCCTCACCGCTTTGTGCCTTTTGCTTTGGCCCCAGGGGCTCCCCCTACCTTTAAGTTTTCCCCACTTACCTTGTGATTTTCCTTCTCTCTGTGCTCAGGAAGGGGAAGTGGGCCAGCTTGATTTTTCTCCTCCCTCCCTGTGTACCCCCCTCTCCTTCCCACCCCAACAAAAAAGCAGCAGGCCCTCCTTTGACCTCCCCTGGGTCTTTGACTCAGTTGTTGATATGCTTAAGGACAAGAAGAGAAATCTGGAGATCGTCCTACAAGACGGCCGCCTGTCTGGTCAGGGTGCCGTCCTGCGGAGTCCAGGTGCAAATGCCAAAAGCCTTCTGTTGCTCCCTGTTGTCTTGGAGCAAAGACTAAGTCTGCCCTTTCTTCTGGGAGGTGGATGTCTAAGGCCACCTGAGACAGAAGCTTGGTACGGGAGGGAGCAAAGAGAAAAGCACATCAAAATGTTTAAAATCACTCCCAGCACATATTCAGGATGGCCACACTGTGCTGACGCATGCGAGCCAGAAGCCATCATGTGGCCGCCTACGTGCTCTGTGTGTTTTCTAAATGCTTGCTCCACGTGTTCATGAGTGGGGTGTGCGTGTGTGGTGTGGCCTCCTTAAAGTCTGGTCCTAAAACGTCGTGACAGTTGGCTTCAGGGCAGGGTGAGAAAACGTGGCCCGGCCCCACCTACAAGGATCTGAAGACTTAAAAAAACTAGCTACGAGGGACTGTGTTAAAGATTTTAATGTACAAACGAAAGGTTGTCCAGGAACATGAGGAAAATTTATCTTTTTTTTAAAGAATTATGGGCAATATACAGGTGGTTTAATTACTTTGCATGGGTGCCTCGGGGCCACCCTGTATGTCGGAATCACTGGCCACAATCAGCACCATGAAGGACGTGCCGTGAGTGTCCTTCCACTCGGCCAAAACCAGGGGCCGTGTTGGAAACTCTGCACTCCCCATGTGGCCTGGGCACTGACCAACGGCAACAGATGCTGGTCACACGTCCCTGGATGTCTGCATCCTGGGTGAGCCCAGCCCTGGCTCTTTCCGGGCCGTGTCACCCACTGGACATCTTCCTCCATGGGAACCATTAAAGACTTCACGTTCTGAGTCTCCTCTCTGTGATAGCTCTGCCCGAGCCTTGTCACTCATTGGTGCAGTTGTTTGTTCTCAAGTATAGGAGCTTCCGGAGGGCCTCTGGCCAGGTCCTGCACACATTTATGGAACCTCAACTTTGTGCCAGACCCTGTGCCGAGTGTTAGGGAAAGAGAAGTGAGTAGGAGTCGGTCCCCGCCTTCACGGGGCTCAGTTTCGCCGCAGAGCCAAGGACTGTGCATCAGCACTGAATGCAACTGAGGCCAAAGTGTGGCAAGAGAATGAAGGGGTGGTTGTCCTGCTGCTGGGTGATCCAGGGAGGCTTCCTGGAGGAAGAATCAGGGTAGAAGAATCCTCACCTCTACATGACACTGCCATCTACACAGCACTTTCCATTACAGATTATGAATGAAACACACAGTCTGATTTCCAACTTTGATCCTGAAAGCAAGCCTAGGAGAAAGGCAGGTCTGTTGCCCCGGCAATGTGCCCCGGTCTGTCATCAGAAGTGGCAAAGCCGGGGCCAGAGCCTGAGTCCCCTGAGTCCCCATCCCTCTCTTCCTCCTCTGCACAGCCAAGCAGAGGCTGCGGGGATGGAGAGAAATGAACACACACGAGCGACTGAGGAGAGAGAACAGATCGAACTTGGTGATGGGCAGACGTTGGAAGTAGCAAGAGGTGGAGTCAAGGATATGCCCTCGGAGTCTCGTTTGGCCCACTGGTCCTGAGTTGGGAACATGCGAGCAGCAGAGATCTAGGGTAAATAAAGTGACGTGTTCGATTTTGGGTATTGAGTTGCAGATGCATGTGGAACAGCGCCCTGTGAGTGGAGGTGTTGTGTGGGTCTAGAGAAAGATCTGGGCCCAATCAGCCACTCTTAGGAATTCTGCTTAGAGCGTGGAGCATTATACTTCTTTTGTTTTTAATGTTTATTTATTTTTGAGACCGAGAGCATGAGCGGAGGAGAGTAGAGAGAGAGAGAGAGACAGACAGACAGACAGAAACCAAAGCAGGCTCCAGGCTCTGAGCTGTCAGCACTGAGCCCGACGCAGGGCTCGAACTCACGAGCTGTGAGATCATGACCTGAGCTGAGCCACCCAGGCGCCCCTTACGCTTCTAAAGTATGACAAGATGAAAATCGTAATAGTGTTTGCTTCCAAATATTGGGAAGAGGAATGAGAAGGCAGGGTAGAGTAAGTACATAGCGGTCTTCATGGAAAGGGCTTCAGGAAAGGCCAAGTAACAGAGTTAGGAACTTATTACATAAAGGGGAAAAGTAACTCCCAGAAAAACTAAGACTCATTAAACCAATGAAAACCGGCGGTGGTGGGCGAGAGCGGGCCGTGGGAGGGAGCACAAATACACTACATCATCGTTCAAGGTGGAGGGCTGAGAGGCTGGTGAATAACAAACCGAGCTACTGATTACATAAACCTCCAAACGTACTGTACAGACTTTCCAAATCATCGTGAGGAAAACATTTACCACCCGAATATATCTGAACCGATAAGACAATTCAAGAAGGCAAGTGGTTATATATTTAACACACAAAGCCTGTTTTCTTGTACGCAGGTATGAGTCAGAAAAAAATAATGAAGGGTCCCATTGAAAACACTTATATAGGGGCACCTGGGTGGCTCATTCGGTTACAGTGTCCGACTTCGGCTCAGGTCATGATCTCACAGTTCGTGGGTTCGAGCCCTGCGTGGGGCTGTTTGCTGACAGCTCAGAGCCTGGAGCCTGCTTTGGATTTTCTGTCTCCCTCTCTCTCTCTGCCCATGTCCTCTGCTCATGTTCTGTCTCTCTAAACAAACAAACAAACATTAAAAAAAAAAAACAAGCATGTAGAGGAAATTTGGCAAAGGACTTATTTTCTGAATATATAAAGATCCCATGTAATGGTTTCTTCTTCACTGATCCCTCACCAGCTTAGATTCCATGTTGCAAACGCTCCTTCGCAAATCAGGACTCCTCTGCCCTGTTCTGAATTATCTGCCAGGTAAAATGCCAAAGTCGGTTGAACCCAGGTTGCCTTCTTACTTTCTAAACCCAACAGAAAACTACCGCTAGACCAAATCATGTTCATACAATGGGCTGATAGTTGTTTCAACTTTCAGTTCCTGACTGCAAACCTCAGAAGGCCAGAGACCGACTGGGCAATTCTGTGAAGCTTCTCTGGTACATCTGTTTTCACCGGGTCTGGGATGGATTATTTATTTTTTGAATTTATTTATTTTGAGAGAGCATGAGCAGGGGAGGGGCAGAGACAGAGAGAGAAGGGGGAGAGAGAATCCCAAGCAGGCTCCGCACTGTCAGGGCAGAGCCCAACACGGGGCTCAAAACCCACAAACTGTGAGGTCATGACCTGAGCCGAAACCAAGAGTCGGATGCTTAACCGACCGAGCCACCCAGGCTCTCCAAGATGGATTGTTGCAAGCCAGCAATCTCCATCAGAGAGGATAGAAACAGTCTGTCTTTACTGGGAAGGGAAGCAGCACACGTTCATTGTCTTGCCCCAGGGTATATGAACCCTTCCGGACCTTGAGCCTTGGCGTTTCATGGGGCATGATGCTGGGTCCACCATTTCAAAGACTTCATGCTATTTACCTGATGAGCCTGACTGATGACCTGATTGACCTTCAAAAGCCAGGGAAACCTATCAAGTGCTTCCTCTCCTTAGTGGCAGGAGATGAGGGCCAAGGGGAGGCAGGAGGTGCGACCCCTCCTGTACTTAGGCTGCCGCTTACATCCCTCACCCGCCAGCAGAAACTAAAATTGTATGACACAGCTCATCAGATATTGATAAATATAAGTGCTATATTGAAAACAAAACCTATAATGATACACTCAAAACTAAAAAATACTCCTGTGACGGGCTCCAGGTTTGGGGTGTGCTCAAAGGGCTTTGATTTATAATGTTTTATTTTCTTAGGAGGAAAATGTACTTACGGCTCACTTGTGCAGTTAAAGTTGGTATTGATGAGCTGAAAGATAAACACGCCCCACCAAAAAGCAAGTAATTACAGGGGCGCCTGGGGGGCTCAGTCGGTTGAGCGACTGACTTCGGCTCAGGTCATGATCTCACAGTTCATGAGTCTGAGCCCCGCATCGGGCTCTGTGCTGACAGCTCAGAGCCTGGAGCCTGCTTTGGATTCTGGGTCTCCCTCTCTCTGCCCCTTCCCTGCTCATGCCTCTGTCTCTTTTTTTTCTCAAAAGTAAGTAAACATTTAAAAAAATGAATGGGAATGCAAGCTGGTACAGCCACTCTGGAAAACAGTATGGAGGTTCCTCAAAAAACTGAAAATAAAACTACCCTACGACCCAGCAATGGCACTACTAGGTATATATCCAAGGGATACAGATGTGCTGTTTCGAAGGGACACATGCACCCCCATGTTTATGGCAGTGCCATCAACAATAGCCAAAGTATGGAAAGAGCCCAAATGTCCATCGATGGATGAATGGACAAAGGTGTGGTATATACATATATATTTATATATGTACACACACACACACACACACAATGGAATATTACTTGGCAATCAAAAAGAATAAAATCGTGCCATTTGGAACTAAGTGGATGGAGGGTATTATACTAAGTGAAATTAGAGAAAGACAAATATCACATGACTTCACTCATATGAGGACTTTAAGAGACAAAACAGATGAACATAAGGGAAGGGAAACAAAAATAATATGAAAACAGGGAGGGGGACAAGACAGAAGAGACTGAAATATGGAGAACAAACAGAGGGTTACTAAAGGGGGTGTGGGAGGGGGGATGGGCTAAATGGGTAAGGGGCACTAAGGAATCTACTCCTGAAATCATTGTTGCACTAGATGCTAACTAATTTGGCTGTAAATTATAAAAAATAAAATAAATGTAATTCAAAAAAACAAATAAAAATAAAAAATTGAGAAAAAAAACCCAACAAGTAATTACAAATGGTTCTCTACCCACTTACCTAAATACCTTCACTGCCGGTACCTTATAACTTAGTATTTACCATCTAAAACAGCGGCTAGCGAACTATAGCCCATAGGCCAAATCTGGCCAGTCACCTGTTTTTATAAATAAAGTTTTGTTAGAAGAGAGCCGTGCTCATCATTTATGCATTATGCGGGGGTGCCTTCCATACAACAATGGCCAAGTAGCCACAACAGAGACTTTCATGGCTCATAAAGCCAAGATATTTACTATTTGGCCCTTGACAGGAAAAGTTTGCTGACCTCTGACTCCTTAACTTAATTGGTTTCCCCGGTACCTTCTTATGGCTCTGGGTTCAGCTGGAGTGTCCCCTCCTGAGAGGGGCTTGCTTGCTTGGTCGGCCCTTCCGCAGCCGGAACTTCCTGTATTCCTGATCCCTGCCTTCCATTTACCCCATCATGGTGCTTCCTTCTGTGCTGGAAAGTGCGCCCCAGAGAGCTCTGTATTTGTGCACTTAGCTCAGGGCCAAAGACTGCATTAAACATATGAAAACTGGAGGCCAGAAATAGGGCCGATTCTGGGAACATCTGAGCCACACCACATACTCACCTTGGACAGCTAACCGTCCCTGAGGCTGTTTCTTCACCAGGAAACTGGGGGCAATGAAAGTACTTCTTTAAAAGGCTAAAAGGAGAGAATCTATATTAATTACACACCACAGTAATTCGTACATTGTCATTTCATTTTAGCCTAACTCCCTTTCTTGACGGAGGAGGTGACTCAAGTGCGGAGAGGGGCTGGTAGGACTCGTTCCTAGAGCAGATTAGTCAGTGGTTGGGACTAAAATGCAGCCTCCAGACTCCACTGCTTCCCACACCTTGGGAAGTGCCAACCTGGCCGTGCCAACCAGTGGGCGGATTACCTGGAGCCTCTCGGAACCGAAGGAGTTGAGTTCATTTGAAAAACTAAAAAGTGGGGCACCTGGGTGGCTCAGTCAGTTAAGCGCAGAGTTCGGCTCAGGTCATCATCTCGCGGTCCCTGAGTTCCAGCCCCACGTCGGGCTCTGTGCTGACAGCTCAGAGCCCGGAGCCTGCTTCGGATTCTGTGTCTCCCTCTCTCTCTGCTCCTTCCCCACTTGTGCTCTGTCCCTCTCTGTCTCTCAAAAATAAACATTAAAAGAGTTTTTAAAAACTGGGATTAATGAATGAAATCCAGGGTATGGTATTTACAAATCTGTCTTTAAGAAAAGGATTATGCAGAAATGTGAGAATAAAAATGCATAATATACGAGTTTCATTCTTGTCTTTATATATGCAAAGACCTTTGTTTTAAGTAGCTACAAAGCTAATAATACAGTGTTATTTCAAGTTTACCTTCTCCTTCTGTGGCATTAACACCTGGATAAATTCATTTTAGGCAGCCTGGAGGAAACAGGGCTGAGGGCACTTGCCACCCTGTTAAACAGTCGCCAAGGAAAGCAGAAATGTTGGGGGAAAGGCAGTTGTAACACAGAGCAAAAATCGACCTGATTATGTGTAGTCGTTTTAAAGGCGAGCCCTTCAATCTGCCAATTGTGTGATTTTTTTTTTTACAGATCAAATTGGATCATGCTTGCAACATTTTTTCATCTCTAGCTACAAACCAATAGTCATTCGTTCCCTCCTGTTTAAATTCTATTAAACTCAAAATCAAGGAACAGGCACTGGATTTGTCCCTCAATGCTTATGACTTTTTTACAAAGTAAAACAATCTTAGAAACGGATTAAAGATGCTTCAATCAGCCTTAAAGCAACCGTAAAGATGCTGTTAATGATCCTTTTCACAAAATACAGAAAACGTCATAAAAAAGGAATACTGATTTTTATCGAACCTACTTTGATGGTAGACTTCACATTGATTTGATCTTGACATTACGAGATAGGTTTCAACGCACCTATCTTATTATAGGTGTGGAAACGGTGCCTCTGAGAGGTCAAACACTTCACTGGGGGTCTGAGTAAGGAGGTTGACTGGCATTCCATCTAAGTGTGCTTGTCTTCCTAGAGTGCACAATAATAACACCATGACCAAGAGCGTGCCCAGGGCCAGGAGCCCCCTTTACTCCAAGCCTGCTACTTACCAACTCTGTTAACTTTGAGCAAAGTGGGCAATCAAAGATCCTATTTTCATGTGCATGAAAGAGGCATCATTAGAACCATACTTCCCCGAGGGGGAGGTTCTTAGAATGGCACTTTCTTAGCCCAGTGGGCCTGCTCTCAATCCTGGGCCTGGCTCAGTCCCCTCTCCTGGCCTCTGCCCACCAGGAGCACCCAAGGACTCCCTGCAGCGGGCCACCTCCCACATGATTTCCAGTAAGTGTTCCTCCATGGGTTCTGTCTGTGCAAACTCTCCCGCCCTTCTTCCTTCTCAGCTCAAACACTCTGAGTAGGTACACGAGCAAGAAAGGAGACAGAAAATAAAGAACCCATAATTGGCCACAGCAGCCCTGGCTCCTAGGAGACAGAGACATAGTTTCTTTTTGGGATTGTCTTTTATTTACCAGAACACAGAGATGGGGCATTGAATCACTGATGAGCTAGCCCCGAGGCACACAGAACGAGTTGTTCTGCACACTAAAGTAAGAATGTTAGCTTTTCAAGGATTAGCTATAGTAGGAAGGGTCTGGGAGGGAGGGAGGAGCCCAAAAAGAAGTGTTGGGCTTAATGGGGGAGGGGAGGGAAGGGGAGGGGAGGGGTTTTAATCTAGCAGTGGCTAAGAGAGTTTTGCAAAACGAGGGTCTAATATCCCACTGTAAGGTATCGTCTGAATGTTAACCCACAAACCTCCCCAAACCCTCAAACTTAACTCCAAACAAGCCCCCAAAGTCTGTCACCTACAGTGGTGAAGGAATCCGAGCGGTGCCCGGTGGGGGATGGAGTGATGTGTCTGGAACAAGAATGAGAGGCCTGGCGGAGCATCCAGAAGCCAGACGAAATCAGCGGATGCTGGCGCTCTGAAATAAGGGGTGATGGTGGGGAGGAGTGCGAGGCCCTACTGGAGTGACAGTGAAGGGTGACATGGAGGTGGCAGCGTCAGGCTAAATTAAATCTTTTTTTTTTTTAACTATAGAAAACGGGTCTGTTGATGTTTTGTGAGTCACAAGGAACAAACTCTACGGTCTACAGAATCATACAATTCTGTTGACAGTAGTTCAGCAGGATAATAGGGGGCTTTGACCTCGCATGACAGGTGGTCCTGGAGGTGGCCTAATCTTGACCTCTTAAGTGTGCCATTTTATGTTGGAGGAGCCAAGCATCTCCAAGTGCACGCCCTCCTGCCCCGCTGAGATCTTAACCATATCACAAGAAATGTTAATTTACGTCACAGTGTGTAGAGTGGACAGAGCTTGGCCTTGGGGGTAAAAACAGATGTGTATTCAATGAAAGGGTAGACTTACGCTGGCCAACTCCATCTTGTTCTGTGTCCTCCACCTTGACCACACCTCCTCCCCTTGAGTAACCTCCCGCTCACCCGTTCAAACTTCCTGATCAAAACACGCCCGGCGACCTGCGTAACAGGACTCCGACCCTTCCCCAGCCAATCGGCCGAGGCCACGACCCTTCCCCAGCCAATCGGCTGAGGCCACAGCCATTACCTCACCAACTGCCCCTAGACCCCTATAAAAGCTTTGTGCTTTTGAAACTCGCTTCCTCTCTCCGGTATCTCACTGCTGCGTCGGTGCAGGTAGGGGATTAAGCTCGGGCTAGCTCAAATAAAGGCTCTTTGCTTTTGAATTGGACTCGGCTCCCTGGTGGTCTTTGGGGATCACGAATTCTGGGCATAACATTTGGGGGCTCATCCGGGATCCCCAAGACCCCCGAGGGACCCCCGACCCGGAGAGCCTGACTGGCCACGGTTAGTGTCTGTCTGTTTGTTCTGTCTTTTCTGTGTGAGCTCATTTCTGAAATTCTGATAGTGCCTGACGCGGTCTAAGTGGACGCACTGGAGGACCACGGGCCAGGAGTTTCGGAAGACGTTCTGATCCTCCCTTTTGGAGGGATGTGGAATCCCCTCATCGGTTTTGGAGGGACATGGAATCCCCTCATCGGTTTTGGAGGGATGTGGAATCCCCTCATCGGTTTTGGAGGGACGTGGAGTCCCCTCAAAGGTCTGAGACGAGGCGGGTCGCTCCCGCCAGTCAGCGTGAGGCCATCGTCTAGCTTTCGGTTTTGGAGGGACGTGGAATCCCCTCATCGGTTTTGGAGGGACGTGGAATCCCCTCATCAGTTTTGGAGGGACGTGGAAGCCCCTCAAAGGTCTGAGCTAGCTTTCAGTTTTGCTTCCATGGAGTTGGAAGACTGTTTCTAAGGGCCCTCTGTTTGTCTGTTTCTGTGTTTCTCTGTTTTGTTCTGTGGACTTACTGGACGGATGTTATGGGACAGACTCAGACTACCCCTCTACCCACCCTCTTGGCTTAGGCCCTTCCTAGCCCCGCTCCCTCTGGAGCCAAAACCCATTCTTGCTTTGCAGGGGACAAAGAAGAAGGAAAACAAGAAAAGTCTTACTCAGCCTTCAGCACCCCTCTACCCTGTCCTACAAGGGGGGACTGAAGAAGAATTAATTTTTCCTCCCCCATATAACCCCCCTAGGATGCTGGAAGAACACCATCCTCCCCCTCTGGGGGAGGCAGACGCTGTTCCGAGAGCGGGAGGCGGAAACCCTCCAGTGGGAAGCCCGCCCTTTACCAGACAAAGGGCTCAGAGGGAGCAATCCGCCTCCGCCGCCGACTCCACTGTTCTGCCCCTGCGAGCCACCGGACCCCCAGAGGCAGAGGGGAATCAGCCCCATCACTATTGGCCTTTCGCCACTAGTGACCTCTACAATTGGAAAGCTCAGAATCCTAAGTTTTCCGAGAAACCGGCAGGGCTTATTGATTTATTAGACTCTGTTCTTTTTACTCATCAGCCCACGTGGGATGATTGCCAGCAGCTTATGCAGGTCCTGTTCACGACTGAAGAAAGAGAAAGAATCCTCAATGGGGCCCGAAAACTAGTTCGGGCGCAGACGGGAATCCCATCACCAACCAGGCTCAGATAGATGCCTCCTTCCCCTTAACTCGGCCCCAGTGGGATTTCAACACAGCAGAAGGTAAGGAGAGGCTCCGGGTCTACCACCAGACTCTAATGGGGGGGTCTCCGAATGGCTGCTAGAAAGCCAACCAATTTGGCCAAGGTAGGAAATGTACAACAGGGAAAAGATGAATCTCCGGCTGCCTTTTTAGAACGGATCATGGAGGCATTCCGTACCTATACCCCCCCCCCCCCCCATGGATCCAGAGGCTCTGGAAAAAAAGCAGCTGTTATCATGGCCTTTGTAAACCAATCGGCCATAGACATTAGGAGAAAATTATGGAAAATAGATAGACTAGGAGAAAAAAGTCTGCAGGACTTACTGGTGGTAGCCGAAAAGGTATATAATAACCGGGAGCCTCCTGAGGACAAGCAGGCTTGCGTCATGGCGGCTGCCAGCAGTAAGCAGACTCGAAACCTGGCCAGAATACTACCAGCTACCACTGCTGACTTCCCTGAGGAACGAGACCACCGTCTCCGGCAGCTGGCAGACGACGCAAGAAAAGGTAAAGGAACCACCAAGGGGGGGAAGCAGAGGCTGCAGAAGGATCAGTGCGCATACTGCAAGGAGATAGGGCATTGGGCCCGAGATTGTCCAAAAAGGGCCGGCGGGAAGGGAAGCAAGACTGATCGAGTAAAAGTCCTAGAGCTAGATGAACTGAGTGATTAGGGGAGTCGGGGTTCGGACCCTCTCCCCGAACCCAGGGTAACTCTTAAAGTGGAGGGGACCCCTGTTGACTTCCTCGTCGACACCGGAGCACAACATTCGGTCCTCCGCACCCCACAAGGAAAACTAGCCAGCAAGAAGTCCTGGGTACAAGGGGCAACTGGTATGAGCCAGTATTCATGGACTACCCGAAGAACGGTAGATTTGGGAACGGGTTGGGTATCCCACTCCTTTATGGTAATACCAGAATGTCCCTTCCCGCTGTTAGGACGGGACTTACTGACCAAGATTGGAGCTCAGATAACTTTCAGACAAGGGGGGCCTCAGGTCACCGATGGCAAGGGCCACCCCATCTGGGTCCTGACCATGAAACTGGAGGATGAATACCGCCTCCACCAGGAGGTGCTCCCAAGAGAAGATAATATAGACAGATGGCTACAAGAATTCCCCTCGGTTTGGGCAGAGACGGTGGTGGGGGGGGGGGGTGGAGATAGGACTAGCCGCTCACAGGACCCCAGGCCTGGTAGAGCTCAAGCCAGGAGAGAGTCCGGTAAGGATCAAACAATACTCCTGTCTCAGGAGGCCCGGAAGGGGATCCAGCCACACATCTGGAGACTACGACGCCTAGGGGTACTAGTTCCTTGCCAGTCTGCCTGGAACACCCCCTACTGCTGGTCAAAAAGCCTCACACAAATGACTACCAACTGGTAAAAGACCTCCGGGAAGTAAATAAGAGGGTCGCGGACATACACCCAACTGTTCCCAACCCATATACTCTCTTGAGCTCCTTGGCGCCCTCCAGGGTCTGCTATACTGTACTAGATTTAAAGGACGCCTTCTTAAGTCTGTCGTTGGCACCCCAGAGCCAACCCTTGTTCGCCTTTGAGTGGCATGATCCGGAGGAGGGCTACAGTGGGCAACTCACCTGGACACGGCTACCTCAGGGATTCAAAAATTCGCCCACCATCTTCGACGAGGCACTACACGAGGACCTGGGTGAGTACTGAAGGGAGCACCCTGGCCTCACCCTCCTGCAGTACGTAGATGACATCTTGATTGCTGCCGACACGGCCAAAGACTGTGAGCGAGGGACCCAGGACCTGCTGGCTACCCTGGGGGCCTTAGGGTACCGGGCATCCGCAAAGAAGGCTCAGATATGCAGGGAGAGGGATATATCCTGGAGGGCAGACAGCGGTGGTTATCAGATGCCAGAAAAAAAACTGTCCTAAAGATCCCTACTCCCACCTCCCGAAGAGAAGTAAGGGAATTCCTAGGATCAGCCGGCTACTGCCGCCTCTGGGTTCCAGGTTTTGCTGAGATCGCCAGGCCCCTATATGAAGCTACCAAAGAGGGGAAAACATTTAAATGGGCTGAAAAAGAATCAGTTAAAAAAGGCCCTCCTAAGTGCCCCAGCCCTGGGCCTACCAGACATTATGAAGCCCTTCCACCTCTTTGTAGACGAACATAAGGGAATAGCAAAAGGGGTTCTAGCTCAAGCCTTAGGCCCCTGGAACCACCCAGTGGCTTAAGGACGGACTATAAAAAATAAGCAGGAGATACTTAACCTGCTTAGGGCCTTATGGCTTCCTGCCAAGCTAGCCATTATCCACTGCCAAGGGCACCAAAAAGCTGATAACCCAGTAGCTAGAGGTAATCAAAAGGCTGACCAGGCAGCCAAGGCAGTAGCCCTTACTTCAGTCCCCACCATGACCATACAACTACTGGACCCAGAGACCCGGTTTTACCAGACCAGCCCAAATACTCCCAGGAGGAGTTACAGCGGATCAAGAAACTCCCCATGGCCCAGGAGATAAAGGGATGGTGGTATACACCTAACAAGGAGCTCGTGCTGCCAGACCAGCTCGGAGTCTCAATATTAGAGCACATGCATCGGTCCACTCACATGGGGGCCCGAAAATTAAAAGACTTAATCCGACATGCCGGAATCAAGATTCACCAACAGGACACCAAAATAGAGCAAGGTGTATCTGCCTGCAAGACCTGCCAACTCACCAACGTGAGAGCCACATCAAATAAAAAAGGAACCAGGCTCCTATAGAGCTCAGGACCGGTAGAAAGAATGAATAGAACCCTAAAAGAGACCCTTACCAAATTAACCATGGAGACTAGTGGGGACTGGTTGACTCTCCTACCGTATGCCCTTTACCGGGTTAGGAATACTCCTTACACCTTGGGTTTTACTCCATACGAGATCATGTTTGGCAGGCCACCCCCTATTATTCCCAACCTTCGAGCTGAACTTCTTGCTAAGTTTAAAGATCAAGTACTTTTTCTTTCCTTGAGAGGGCTCCAGAAGGTGCACGAGGACATTTGGCCGTGCCTCCGTGCCATCTATGAGGCTGGCCCGACCCTGACACCTCATCAGTACAGGCCGGGAGACTGGGTCTACATCAAGAGGCACCACCGAGAGACCCGAGAGACGCACTGGAAGGGACCCTACATCATGGTGCTGACAACCCCCACTGCTCTCAAAGTAGACGGCATCGCGACCTGGGTCCATCACACCCACGTTCAGCCAGCGGACCCCTCCTCGATCCGGAAGGACTTCGTCATGCGATGGGCCGTCAATTGGGACCAACACAACCTGCTCAAGCTCAAGCTATAGCGCATTCGACCCACCTAGTATTTGTAACTCTGTTAACTCTGCTTGTCATTGCTCATGCTGCCAGGAGTCCCCACGCCCCCCAAAACATCACCTGGCAGATCATAGACACCAGCTTGGGGACAATACGTAATCAGACCTCCCAGAGCCACCCCAGGGACACTTGGTTCCCAGAACTTTGCATAGACCTCCAAACTCTGTTCCCCTTGTCACCATACATGCCCGGATTACAAAATAGAAATGCAGCCGGTCCCATGATTGGGTCCGCAAGCTACATGACAAGGGGGGAATGAAAGGGTGGACCTACGCCGGCCAACTCCATCTTGTTCTGTGTCCTCCACCTTGAGTGACTATGTCCCCGACATGCCCCCTTTCCGGGAAAATCGCAGAAACCTCAGACCACGCCTCCTCCCCTTGAGTAACCTCCCGCTCAACCGTTCAAACTTCCTGATCAAAACATGCCCGGCGATCTGCATAACAGGACTCTGACCCTTCCCCAGCCAATCGGCTGAGGCCACGACCCTTCCCCAGCCAATCGGCTGAGGCCACAGCCATTACCTCACCAACTGCCCCTAGACCCCTATAAAACCTTTGTGATTTGAAACTCGCTCCCTCTCTCCAGTATCTCACCGCTGCATTGGTGCAGGTAGGGGACTGAGCTCGAGCTAGCTCGAATAAAGGCTCTTTGCTTTTGAATTGGACTTGGCTCCCTGGTGGTCTTTGGGGATCACGAATTCTGGGCATAACATTCAATACCTGATCTTCTCACTTGTGGCAGTGTGATTCAGGCGAGTTACCAAAAATATCTGGGCCTGAGTCTTCTCATCTTATCAACACGAATGCATCATTACTTGCTTTGTCCCAATCACAGTGTGCTTCGGACTGTGCCGGAAATTAAGGATCAATGGGATTTAAGTGATAGTAGGAAGATCATAGCAGCAGCTCTCCTCCCCTTTTTTCTGGATTACTGGAATCGCTCTCTTAAGGGAATACCTGCCTTTAGACTCTTCCAGGCTAAATTAAATCTTGTCTACAAGGACGGTGTACCCTGACTGGTGTACAGATTATAACAATTGCAGATTTCATGATGAGCCAGACGGAATTATCAAATTATGGCTAGAGTCTATTTTTCTTCCACAAGATAGGCTAAATTTGTGCGTGCCTTCCAAGATGAAAGTTTACTGTGGATATCCATGACCCTCGAGGTTAGCGGATCAGTAGAAATGAGACACACAGATATTTAACCCAGTACAATCCAACCAAAAAGGCAGGGCAGTGGACACGGCTCCCTGGTGTCCTTGGTTGGTGGGTGATGAGGCCAGTGTTGGAGGGAGGCACCATCAGGTCAGAGCACACCAGCCAAGTACCCTAGATTCTGGCTTTTTTGGCCCTCCAAGCCCCGAGGCCCAGGTCATCAGCATCTCAATCAACCCAACCTGCTGTGTAAGTACCACATCATCATCGGGACCAGGTTCCAAAGTTGAGTTTGTGCAAAGAGCTCTCCCATATTATTGAAATGTTCAGCTTTAATAGTTCCAAGTGCTGTTGATTTTTCACCTCAAAACTATGAATGCTCGTTATAGTAAAGTATTTGCAAGAAAATTTTCTTGGAAAATATCACACTTAGATTTATAAATGGTGCTTGCCATTGGAAGTTCACTTGCTATCACAAAGAGGATTCACTCACTGACAATGACTTCACTGGACCAGTTCATGTTGACTCATCTGGTATAGACAGATGGGGAAGAATCTCTTAGAATTAGTATGCTTCTAAAGGTATTTCCACTTTGTAAATAAACTTATTTGGTGAGAGAGGAAAAAAAAAGAGTAACAAAGTATCTTTTAAGTACAACATGGATCGGGGCAAGGTGGTGAGAGTGGCATGGTTTTCCAGTCTCCTCAAATGACAAAAACAAGTAGAGTAATGGGGATAGAAAAAAAAGAAACAGTGTATAAAGTGGAAACACAAAAAGAAAATCAGTCGAAGAAAAAGATCAAAAGGATTCAAGAGAAAGTGATGGAGAGAAGAGAGGCAAAGAAGATCCAACATATGCATAATAGGCCCCTCCCCAGCCCCACCCCCGACACAACACAAGGACAGAAGGTAAAAGGTAGTCGAGTGAACAAATATAAGCCACTATTAAAGAAAACTTTCCTGAAAACAAACCAAGAAACTGACTTAAACCTGTATATTTAAACAGGACGGTGTTGTGCTTGGACCAGAACAGTCAACTCCAAGACACTGTCTGTTAATTTTATTAGAATTTACAGAATAGAAATCCTTTTGGAATAGGTAAAATGACCAGGTAATTTACAAGGTATTACACCTTCGCACAATACTTTTAAGTTAAAACACAATGGACAAAATTAAGTAACATAGTACAGATACCCAAGAAAGAAAATGTGAGTCATTACTTGAAAAGTTTTTTATTTACTTATTTTGAGAGAGAGACAGAGTGCAACTGGGGAGGGGGCCAGAGGGGGGGAGAGAGAGAGAGAGAGCGAGTCCCAGGCAGGCTCCACATTGTCAGCACAGAGCTCAATGCAGGGCTCAAACTCACAAATCATGAGATCATGACCTGAGCTGAAGTCAGATGTTTAACCAACTGAGCCACCCAGGCACTCTGAGCCATTTTTTAAAATTCAGCCCAAATGCCCTTCAAGTATGAAGGCTATAGACAAATTGTGATAAAGTTGAGGGAATCAGGGAATAATGCGACTGTGTGGCCTTCCTGAGTAATCTACTAAATAATATGCTTCAGACAACCAAGAAATGTTTAGAGAAGCTTTTGCTAAGAGCTACTGAGGAGCACTGAATATATTTAACTGTAGAATAAAGACTAATAAGCATAGGGTGAAGAACACTATGTATTTGTCATATCCTCTGATAACAAAGATGTAATTCAGCTATCAAAACTGGGGAGAGAAGGGAAAAATTATATAGTAAGTAAGCTTGCTGGTGCCCTGAAAGGTACCATTTAGCACTAAACAGATACCACTTTAAGTACTTTGGGGGAGAAGAAGAAGAGGGGGAAAGAAGAGGTTACTAATTTCAATATTGTTCATAGTAAGGAACCAAAAGATCTGCACTGTCCAACATGGTAGCCACCAACTGTATGTGGCAACTTAAATTTTAAATTCATTAGCATTAAAATAAAATCTTAAGTTCAGTTTCTCAATTATACTGGCCACAATTCACACTTCATTTCTTTTTTTGTTTTAATATTTTTAAATATTTATTTTTGAGAGAGAGAGAAGAGTGTGAGCAGGAGAATGGAAGAGAGAGAGGGAAACACAGAATCCAAAGCAGGTTCCAGGCTCTGAGTTGTCAGCACAGAGCCCAATGTAGGGCTTGAACTCGTGGACTGCGAGATCATGACCTGAGCTGAAGTCAGACACTTAACCAAATGAGCCACCCACGTGCTCCCACATGAAGCTAGTAGCTTCCATATTGGAGACCACAAATAAAGAGCATGTCTATCATTACAGAATGTTCCTTGGACAGTGTTACAAAGGAGTAAGGATGCCACCCTGTGATATTAATATAAAGGTAACCGTTGAAACAAAACATCTGATCTGTGGCATTTGGTTATGGCACCCTGAGCAGATTACAGATAGGAATTCTCTGCATATTGATCTACAGACTCAACATAATCTCTATCAAAATCTCCCCTGACTTCATTGCAGAAATTGACAAACTGATCTTGAAATTCATATGGAAATTCCAGGGACCCAGAATAACGAAAATAATCTTGAAAAAGATTGGAGGACTCATACTTCTCAATTTCAAAATTTATCACAAAGATAGAGCAATCAAGGCAGTGTAGTACTGACATAAGGACAGACATAAAAACAGATTGTGTATATGTATACACACACACACACACACACACACACACACACACACACACACAATCAATGGAAAAGAATTGAGAATCCAGAAATTAACCCTTACTTTTATAGTCAATTGATTTTTGACAAGCGTGTTAAGACAGTTCAATGGGGGAAAAATAGTCTTTTCGACAAATGACACTGAGGCAACTAGCTATACACATGGATCCCTACCTCACACTATACATAAAAATTAACTCAAAATGGACCATATACTTTAAGAATTTAAGCCATAAAACTTTTAGAAGAAAATGTAGACTAAACCTTCATGACCTTGAGTTAGGCAAAGCTTTCTTAGATATAATATTAAAAACACAAGTAAGAAAAGAAAAAATAAGTTAGCATTCATCAAAATTAAGAAGTTTTGTGCTTTTAAGGAGACCATCAAACAAGTGGCAAGACAACGTGCAGGTTAGGAGAAAATATTTGTAAATTACATTTGATAAGGGAGTTGAATCCAAATATATAAAGAAGTCTTACACCTCAGTAATAAAAATGAAAATAACCCCATTTAAAAAATAGCAATAAACAAGTTATGGAGATGTAATATACAGCATGGTAACTACAGTTAATAATACAGTATTGTATATTTGAAAGTTGCTAAGGAAGTAATCTTTAAAGTTCTCATCACAGGGGCGCCTGGGTGGCTCAGTCGGTTAAGCAGCCGACTTCGGCTCAGGTCGTGATCTCCGCGGTCCGTGAGTTCGAGCCCCGCGTCGGGTTCTATGCTGACAGCTCAGAGCCTGGAGCCTGTTTCAGATTCTGTGTCTCCCTCTCTCTGACCCTCCCCCGTTCATGCTCTGTCTCTGTCTCAAAAATAAGTAAACATTAAATAAATAAATAAATAAATAAATAAATAAATAAATAAATAAAATAAAGTTCTCATCACAGAAAAATTTCATAACTATATGGTGATGGATATTAACTAGGCTTACTGTGGTGATCACCTGACAATACATACAAATATTGGATCATTAGGTCGTACACCTGAAATTAATACACTGTACATCAATTATACCTCAATCTTAAAAAAACGGGCAATGGATCTTAACAGGCATTTCTTCAAAGAAGATATGCAAATGGCCAATAAGCACATGAAAATGTATAAACATCATCAGCTGTCAGGAAAACGCAAATCAACACCACAATGAGATACCATTTTACGCCAACTAGATGGCTAGAATCAGAAAGCCACATCCTAAGTGTTGACAAGGGTGTGGGGAAATAGGAACTCTCACACACTGCTGGTGGGGACATGCAGCCACCGTGGAAAACAGTCTGGCAATTCCTCAAAAAGTCAAAAACAAGTTACCGTATGACCCAGCGATTCCACTCCCAGGTATATAACCAAGAGAAATAAAAACATATGTCCACACAAAACCTTATATGTGAAAACCTGTAGCAGCATTATTTATAAGAGGCAAAAAGTGGAAATAACCCAAATGTCCATGAATTTATAAAATGTGGAGTAGTCATATGATGGAACAGTATTTGGTCATAAAAAGGAATGAAATACTGAAACTTGCTAGAACACGTGTGACCTTTGAAAATATGATGCTAAGGAATCCAGTCACAGAAGACCGCATAGTGTAGGATTCCATTTATATGAAGTTTCCAAAATAGCTGCATCTATAGGGCAGAAATGAGATCAGCGATGGTCTGGTGCTGAGAAGTTTGGGGGTATCACGGAGTCCACGCTAGTGGCTGTGCAGTGTCTTTCTGAGGTAATGAAAACGTTCTAAAATTGGTCACTGTGGTGGTTGTACAGCTATGTGAATATGAAAAAAACAACTGAATTATACACTTTGAATATGTGAATTGTATGGGATGTCAATTACATTTAAATAAAACTGCTATATATCTGGCTACAAATTTTAAAAAGGATATAAACACCCACTTGAAATAGCTAGAAAACGGGAGAAGGAGAACAAAGAAGTACAGAAATAAAGAATGAAATATAAAAACAGACACCAGTGAGATAGAAAACAAACAAAAAAGAATGAATGAATCAAAAAGTTGGTTCTCTGGGAAACAGACAAACCTAATTTTACTAAGTGGGATAACACACAGAAAAGACAAAATAGGAAAAGACAAGGGGCAGTAATCCCCCAGAGAGAATATTAAAAGTCCTGAGACTAATCTGAATAGCTGTGAAGATAAAATATAAAACCTAGGTGAAATTGATGCTTTCCCGGGAAAACTTACTTAACTCCAGTACAGAGAGAGAGAGAGAGAGAGAGAGAGAGAGAGAGAGGACTTAGACCAATTTTCACAGAAGAAATAGAAAACTGTACAAGTGCTCCTTCTAAAAAGGCACCAGGCATGAATGGGTTCTACCAAGCTTAAAAAAAAAAGCCTAATGTAACTTATATTATAATAGGATATAACACGAGAAAAGTCTCCAAATTATTTTTATAAAGTGCATATAACTTAGATGCCAAAACTTGACACAGAGAGGAAGGGGGGGGGGGTAGAGAAAAATTCTAGACCTCTTTTGCTATGATGCAAAAATGTGAAATATCAGCAAAGAGATCCACCAGCACATGAACACATTCTACATCATGACCAAGTGGGGTTCATTCCAGCAATGCAAGGAAGAGTCCATAACCTAATATTAACACGATATCATTAGAGTGTAAGAAAAGTATCATAGGATCATCTCCTTAGAAATGAAAAAGGCGTGTAACAAAACTCAATACCCATTCAAGATAAAATTCTAAAAAGGAACTGAAAGACACTTCTTTAACACGCTAAAATACAAACATCCAAGCTCCTAAGCCAGGATCATACTTAATGGGGAAAACTCTAGAGGCTGTCCTGATAAAATGAAGAAAATAAAAGAATGCCGAGTATCTCCGTTACTTACCACAGCGCTGGCGGTATTAGACAAGAGAAGACAGTTATAACCATAGAATTAGAAAGAAAGAGGAGATAATAGCTCTATTTGTAGATACTATCATTATATATCTGGAATGCCCAAAAAGTAAATTAAAACTGCTATAAATAAGGAGATAATTTAGTAATACAGAAGACTATAAAACTGGCTTACAGGAAACGATAATTCATGTTATACATACTTGCGGACTCACACAACCCTTCGGGCAACATCCTGTTGAAGATGATGAAAGGAAAGACATCGTTATAATAACAAAAAGAATCAATAAAATGCCTGAGAATAGCTTCCACGAGAATGTGCGAAACCCTCACGATTAAAACGATAAAGCATTCCCGAAAGACAACGTAGACTCAAGTAAAAGGCAAGACAGTAATCTTGGATAGGATGACTACGCATCAAGAACATGCCGAAGGTACAGAGAGGACGGGTTCATAAGGGGACACCAGGATGGATGGGAGGACACCGGAGCCCACAGATCAATCTTAAACCACCACTCAGAGTGGGGTCACCTGACACTGCGCACTTCCTGATCCGATGCAACGAGCGCCAAACGTGGAGCCACCTCTGTGGAGGATCCGTGCCCAAAGAATTCAACCCGAGTCTCATCAAGCCTGGGATGCCGTCGACCAAATCCAGAAAGTCTTACAGGACAGTCTACCCGCTCTGTTCTACAGAAGGAAGAGGGCTGTTACAGATTACAGGGCATTTGAGGCACATCAACCACGTGCTGTCTGCATCTTGAATTATACGACCTGTTGGAAGCCATTTGAGATCACGGAGGACATTTGAAAACAGACTGGGTAGGAGAAGATATTAAGGAATTACAGTTGGTTTTGTTAGGTGCGATAACGGTATGCTGGCTATCAGGAATAAAAGTCTTGTCTGTGAAGATATGTAATAAAACGCTTGTGGGTGAAATGATCAGCTCTTTAAAATACTTAAGAAAAAAGAAAAAAAAAACAATCTTGTGTGAAGGAGAAAGGAAACGAGATCGGCCTGGCATCGGAAACTGTGGAAGCTGCAAGCTGCCATCAGATGCCGACACACCTCTGTGCCCGGGGTTCATCTCTGTTAGCTTCCGGAATATTGTTCCTTTGACCGCACCCTCCCCGTTCTGCCTCATCAATTGGTCCCCTTCTCCTGAAACTTTCCTTCAGTGCACACGCCTAGGCTCCTGGGCTCCAGCTTAACACACCCTCGGAGCTACCTTCTCCAAGACCCCCCAGCAGAGCTCATAGCAAGGTCAACCCTCCTCCCCTCCCCTTTCCTCCACACCCACCCCAGAGGGCAATACCCCTGTCACAGCACTGAAACTTTCCCTGATGTCACCATCAGACTCCGTGTGACCAAATCCAATGGTCACTCTACCTAGCCCCAAGCAGCAGGTTCTGCAGACTCCTTTTTTTTTTTTTAAGCTTATTTATTTAGAGCAGGGGGTGGGGGGCAGAGAGAGAATCCCAAGCGGGCTCCGCACTGTCAGCGCAGAGCCCGATAAGGGACTCCAACTCACGAACCACGAGATCGTGACCTGAGCGGAAATCAAGAGTTGGAAACTTCACCGACTGAGCCACCCAGGCGCCCCCTTGTAGACTCCTCCTTGAAACACATTCTTCTCCCGCTTCCACAGGCACCGCCATGTCTCCGTAAGTGAGCCCAGTCAGGCCCCGGCTTGAATGGTCATTTTGTATATTTTTAATGACTCCTCAATTTATGCTGTTAGTCCCGACTAAGCTCTAGATCCATGCAACAACTCCAACTGGAGGTATCCCAGACATCTCAAACTCAGCACGGCTAAGACAGCACTCCTGGTCTTTCTCCCTTTGCCCAAGCCACATCTCCAGGCCACATCTGCACCTCAAGTGGTAGTACCACGGTCCACTCAGCTGTTTCAGCCAAAGCCCGAAGTCACTCTTGCTGTGGAAAACTGCAATTCTGCGCCGTGTTTACGGTTAACGCGCTGGGGCCACTTACTCTTCTAAAACAGCATTTCTTTTAATGAGAAGCAACCCTCTTGCCATTTCTAATGTCCACAGAAAATGAAACCTGCACGGGACTCGCCATTTCCTCTCCCTGGAACTCTCTTCCCTGGCTTAAGAGCCTAGCTCGCTCTTGTCTTCAAGGTCCAATCTTAGAGGCCACCCCCAGAGACGGCCATCTCCTCACCATCTGACCCAACTCACCGTCAGGTTATCCTACTCTATTTTCTTTGTAGGACTGGGCACAGCCCGAGCTTCTCGTCCGTCTTTTTCTGGAATGAGCAGTGCGTGACAGCGGGGCCTTCGTTCTGTTCACGGCTGTATCTGTAGCACCCGGCAGAGTTCACAGGGCTGGTCACACTTTTCAGAAACAAAAGGATTTTGAACAAGAACTGTCAGTCTGCTTGGGCCATTGTAACAAAATACCAGAGACTGGGTGGCTTCAATAACAGACGTTTATTTCTCAAGGTTCTGTAGGCTGGGATGTCCAACACTGAGGTGCCGGCAGATTCCCTGTCTATTGAGAACCTTCTTCCCGGCTGGCAGACTGCTGTCTTCTCACCGTGTCCACACTTGGCCTTTCCTTGGCACACGTGCACGGAGAGAGCTCTTTCTCGGTCCTCCTCTTCTTAGAAGGGCACCAATTCCATCCTGGGGCGACACCTTCAGGACCTCATCTTACCCTAACTGCCTCCCAAAGGCCCCATCTCTGAATACACACATTGGAGGTTAAGGCATCGACATGAATCTGGGCGATGGAGGGAGGCACAAACATTCAACCCCAGATGAGAACTTTCCTCCTCCTGGGCCTGCTCCTAAAAGTGAGACAACTGGCTGATCTCTGACATTCCTCCTGTCCTGACATCCTGATGCCCTGTCCCTACCGACCAGAGTCTTGTCTAGTAATAGCTCTAATACACCAAGCTCTCACATCACCAAGCACCGTGCAGGGCAACGGGGTTAAAATCACAAGAGACAGAGACCCTGTCACACGTGGTACCCGACGTTTATCTGTCCAGTGCCAAGACTGAGATCCGGGAAAACAAAATCGGAGAAGCGGTACTTTTCTTATATAATTTGCTTCTTGGATACTTAACAACACGCCTATCATTCCGTTCGCGCCTGTCTGTGACTACAGTCGCATACGAGTGGGGACCACCAGTACTCCACACGGGATGGATGCCTTCTACTGGAAGGCCTCCCTCTGCGACACTGGAGGCCGTTTACCCTCTCAGAGGGTAGAGGCGGCCGGGCAGCTAATCTTGGCGAAGGAAGCAGCAGAGACAGGGCCTGGGGTGGGCTGGGCCGTGAGCACAGAGCATGAGAGGCAGGGAGGGGACTGTGGCTGAGGCCTGGGCGGCTGGGCACAGTTTCAGGCAGGGAGGAGGGTCCCCTACTGGCACCGGAGGTACACATGTAAGGACAGAGCCTGGTGAGTGCCAGAGCCGGGTGGGGGGGGAGATGACTGGCCGGGGGACCAGACAGAGGGGTCTTGAACACCCGGAGTTGCCAACAAAGACCTTCTGAGGTCACTTACCCCAACGGTTCTCAAAGCGGGCCTCCGAGAACACTGGGGTTTTGAGCATTTGGAGTATATGCCAATCAATCATTCAACCCAGCCTTGTCACCAACGTAAAAGAAACACACTAAATTCATGAGTCTCCTTTCCCTTCCAAAACTTATTTGGTGACTGCCCGTTCTTGCTTCTCTCCCCTAGAATCGAGGTGAAGGGACAGGAGCTGGTTCAGCACCGAGGCAGATGAACTGTTCCACATGTAATCCACATTACAAAGTGTTCACACTACATACGACTTCATGACATCCCAGGTGTGTGCACACCATTAAAAAGGGGCAACTTCAAGCTCCGTCCTTGGACAGATGGGCAGCCTGAGGGCCCGTCCACGGCGCTCGCTCGCCTGGCCTCCTGCTGCATCACGAGGTGCGGACTGCTGACGTCCTGGGCGCAGATCTGGGCTCCTCTCAGGCCTTCCTGGGGGAACAGCACCTCAGCCTGCTTGGGCTGGGGGGGGGGGGCTTCTGTAGCACGGTCACGGGCACCATGTGAGACAGCTGGTCCAGGGGCCCCACGGCCTGGCCCGGGCTCGAGTGAGTCGGCCCCGCTCCCTGGCAGCCAGAGGCACACGGAGCTGAGGGAACAGAGTGAGAAGCAGCCCGGGGTACGCAGCCCCACGACACTAGTTACCGAGAGCGGCAGAATGAAGAGAGAGGCCAAAACCCACCAGGAGAAAGCCAGAGGGCAGGACAGCCGGGGCACCTGGACGGGGCTGCAGGCAGGCTCGTCTCCTGCCTCTCATTCTCTCCCGGGCCGGGGCGGGGGGTGGGGGGCACAGAACAGAACACACAGGGCTGGCACACGAGGGTGAGCGCAAGCACGAACGTCCCCACTGCAGGCCTGCGGCACTTGGGGATAGGAGGAGACAGGAGCCGTGGGGCCTGGACCAAGAGAAGGACGAGAGAAGACACAGTCAAAGGCAAAGGGCAGGACCTGGTAGAGTTGAGGGGCGGGCCAGAGGTGGGGTGGAGGGAGGTTTTGGGGGGGGGGCAGAGGCTGAGCCGGCGGGGGCAGGTCTGGACTGGGAGCCTGGAGGTGAGCGTGGGTCCCCAGAGCTGAGGCCTCGCAGGGGCAGACTCTGACCACAGCGAGCGGCCCGGCGACGGAACGCCTGGATTTGGAACCTGGCTCTGGGACCTAAGAAGTTACTGTACTTCCTCGAAGCTCATTCTGGTGACCTATCGAGTCAAACGATCCCCGGCGCAGTTGGCGTGATAATCCACCATGCCCGTAACCTGTGAGGTGCGGTACAGATGTGCAGTTAAGGGGGCCGCCCCAAAATTATTAGTCTCCGAGGTGGCAGAGGGGAGAGCCCCCCCCCCACCCCCGAGACCCTCGGAGGGCAGTACGGTCGGGGTGGAAGTCAGCACTGCCTTCGTGGTGAAAAGGCTGCTCCTTCTCCCTGACCTGGTCACTCCAGACTAACAGGTCTCGCGCCCCAAAGGTACTTACCTCGTCACTCATACTCTGGGTCCGGCAGCTGCTCAAGGAGCATCTCCTCCGTGCCACTGAACTGCATGAGAGAAGGGGACCAATGGCCAGAGCCCTGGGCATCCTTCCATCCTTCTCTTCCTGGCTCCGGGCCTCCCGGTAGTTTGGAGCGGGAGGCGGGAACCTGCTGGGGGGCGAGGGATCCTAGGAGCCCCTCCTCCCACCAGCCTTCACCCCCTGACTGCCCTCCGGAGAGGCTCCCCGACCCCCTGCAGCCGAGGGGGCTTCTGTTGGACCTCAGCGGGTGGCCCCAGTCGTTCACCTTCTTCTAACATCTCTCTCATCCAGTCCTTTAAAATGCTGCGGCTGTAAGCTCCTGCCCTTGTTATTTTTAGTTTTTGGCGCAGAGCCGGAGGGAGCGGAGGCCAGACCTGGGGGGAGGGGGCGCAGGGCCACCCAAGGCCACCCGGTGGTCCCGGGGAGAAGGGACACACTTGCCTCGATGTGGTACACGACGCGCCAGAAACTGGAGTCTGAGCCTCGGTATCGTCTTCCAGGGTAGCGCTGCCACATGGGGGGCAGCAGGCCGGGGGCTAACAGGCCGGGGCACACAGCCTCCCCCAGGAGCACATCTTCCTGCCGCATGAGTACTTGGAGGCTACTCTCCATCTGAAGAGGAGGGAAGGCCGGGCACACCTTCAGGGCCCAGGCTCCCGGGCCCACAGATGACCAGAGTCCTTCCTGCCACCCTCGCAGCCTCGCCGGCATCTGAACTGCCCGGTGACCGCTGTTCCCTCGAGCCACGCGTGCTCCTCTCGCGGACTCTGGCCAGGCCAGGACGACCAGCGGTCACGTGTGTCTGGACACTGAGACAGGGCCACACAACAAACTGAGAGTTTGTCCTTGAACTTCCTTAGTTCAGCTGCTCTGGGATTTTCTTTGTTTGTTTGTTTTTTTATTTTGTCATAGAGCTCCCTTTATTTTTTATTCATATTTATTTATTTTGGGGGGCGCAGTTAGGGACACAGAGAGAGAGACAGAGAGAGGGAGAGGGAGAAGAGAGAATCCGAAGCAGAATCCGTGTTGTCAGCACAGAGCCCGACACGGGGCTCCAACTCACGAACAGTGAGATAACGACCTGAGCGGAAATCAAGAGACAAATATCCCCGGACCCCACAATCAGGTTATAGACCACTTTTCCCCACCTCCACCACTGCCCATCTATTGCAATAAATCTAACTTGCTGCCTGGTTGATCATGTGCCCCACAACCAGATCCCCGGACGACAGCCAGGGTGCGCATCTAAACCGTCACTCTCCTGCTCGATGCCCTCCAGTGGCTTCTCATCGTGGGCAGAAGCACCTGAAACCTTCACTATCTGGGCCCCTGCCTCCCCCATCTCCCATTTTGCCCCTCACCCTCCACCCTGTTCCAGCCACAAAGGCCTCCTCCCTATTTCGGGGACATGCCACATTCCCAGTAATCTCTTGTATCTGCTGTCCTCTGCCTGGAACATTCTCTGCTAGATCGACACAGGGCTCGTACTCTTTCTTTTAGACAGCTCTCTGCACAAATGTTACGTCTAGAGGGACAAATTTCAGGGAAATCCAACTCTCTGAAATACACACGAGGCAGGCAGGCCTAAAACTGTGGTTTGCAAAGGTTTCAAATAAAATGACAGGCAAACGAGAAGGAATACTCTTGCGGGGTCTTGCCTGAAGACCCCACACCACTAGCTACTGCCTCTCATCCGACACAATTTACCACCAGCCTCAATTACTTTGTTGTCCTTCACCCCAGCCCAGGGTCAGCTTCGCAAGTAGTAGGATTTTATCGCATTCACTGCAAACCCTCAACAGTCTAGAATCGTGCTTGGCATATAAACCAGGCCCTTATGCTTATTCAGTGACTCTCTCCAGAGTGGAAATATTTTTAACAATTTTCCATCTATGAAATAAACTAGAATTTTAAGAAATAATTCAGATCATCCTGCAAGATATAAGTGGAAATCACCATTCTTGCCGTGTTAGTATAGAGTTTTCTGTTTCCTTCAGCCACCTTTAGTTTCCTTCTTCATCTTTTTCTTATTGATTTAAGTAAATCTTTACATATTAAGAATGCTCTCAATTACACGGAAGCAAACCCTGCCCCACGGTTTGCTAGTGGGTGTATGCTTCATGCAGAACTTACAATGATTATGTGAAAAACTCTGGTTTGTGGTTTGGGCGGTATGTTTAAGAAGATCTTCCCCAAGCAGAGGCTGAAAAAAAAGGATATTCTACAAATACCTGACTTTAAAAAAAGTAAATATTTAACTTGATTTTTTAAAGGACACATAGGTGTCTATTCATGTCCTCTGCCCATTTCTTCACTGGATTATTTGTTTTTCGAGTGTTGAGTTTGGTAAGTTCTATATATTCATAAAAATTTTTTAAAATTTTTTTTATATTTATTTTTGAGAGAGAGAGAGAGAGAGAGAGAGAGAGACAGAGCACGAGCAGAGGAGGGGCAGAGAGAGACGGGGACGCAAAATCCAAAGCAGGCTCCAGGCTCTGAGCTGTCAACACAGGGTCCGATGTGGGGCTCCAACTCACAAACCTCAGATCATGACCTGAGCCCAAGTCTGACACTTAAGCGACTGAGCCACCCAGGTGCCCCCCCAAATTTTTTAAAATAAAAGTACATATAGGTACATTTAAAAAAAAAGGCAAAAAACTAAACAAATGCCACTACAGAGGAGGCAGGAAACACCCCAAACTCCAAGGCAGGCCCCCCACGTGGCCGAGCGCACTCCGCGGAGAAACCCGCGTGGACGCGGCCGCCCACGCCCTGCCCCGCCTGCCCCAGGGCGGCTGTACCTCGATGATTATGGGCAGCCAGGTACGCCGGTTCTCGTCCACGTACACGGACCTTTCCCAGATCCACAGGTGGTCCGGGTGCAAGGCCGTGTGCGCCCTGAAGAACGGGAGCTCGCCCATGGCTCCCAAGGCGTCCTAGGCGTCTCGGGAACCCACTCGCTGGTGCGCGGGACGCTGGCCCTTCGCTTTATAGCGGGGGCGGCGCGCGGGCGCCCCCCAGCGGCGGGGCGGGAGGAGGGCGGGGGCGGGCTGCGCGGAGCAGGGCGCGAAGCGGGGAGGAGGGCGCGGCGTGGGCGGAGCGCGAGGCGGGGTGGGCGGAGCGCGAGGCGGGGTGGGCGGGGCGACTGGCAGGAAATGCTCGGGAGCTGGCCCTGCGCCCTGGGACCGTGGCGCAGTCTAGGAGTGCAGACCCAGCTCGGTGGGCGCGGGGCTTTCTCCAGGCCCCCAGCCAGCCAGCCCCCACTCCCCACTGCCGGGGAGGCACCCCTGCCTGTGGCCTTTGGCCTTTTCTCTGTCAGGAGGTGCCGGCGTCCTCCGCTCCCCGGGACGCCCAGACCCTACTGTCCGAGTCGGGCTCTGTGTGTGGCTGGTCAAGTCATACTCAGACAGAGACGCCAGGCCTCTGCTGGGAACTCACAGTCGACGCCAGGCAAGCCAGAGCCAGGACCCCCTCCACATCTTCTGGGATCAGAACAGACCCATGGCAGCCAGAACCAGGCCTGGACTTTCCCAGGTTCCCGGCATCACCTTCAGCCTGTGGATGGGGTGTCGGAATCGATTGCCTTGGCCAAGTGCAACTCTTGAAGCCCCGGTCCCCCTCCCACGGACATTTTCCACCGCTTTGATGATGGTGTGGTCATCTAATAGCTCTTGTGAAACAGGGCGGTGAAGAAACATGGGTTTTTCCCTTTATAGGCTTTGAATTCGTTAGTGAACACGTCGTTCACTTAAAAAGAATCCTCTCTCCCTCGACCCCAAGATCAATGGAATTGAAAAGTCCCTGGGTTATATGATCAAACTGTCTCTCTGTAAATTACAGCAGCTAAGGAAAACAATTTCACTTCGCTCTGCAGCACACCACATGCCCATTAAGGCAATTAAGAAAAATAAAGTACAATGAGAAACATGTAAAAGCAGCTCCAGGCTCATCGCTCAAACATCACCACTGGCCGCAGTTTGGTGTCTCACCCTCCAGCTCTTTCCTGTCTCTCTGGCTAGGCCCTAAGAAAACAATTTGTGATCTTTTGAAATATCACAAAAGTGAAAATGAGCTTAACCCTGATCCCTTGACACCAGAGGTATGTATTTGCTTCCCTGCCTGTCCAGACAACCTAATTCCCGAGAAAGCGCTGAGGTGGCCTATGGTAGTAGAGATATAATTGGATTTACCAGGAACACAAAATAGAAGACAAAAGCCAAGCAAAGTTGGGAGTGGAGAGGGCAGACACGAGCCCAGCAGACCTCCCTCCCAGGGAAGCCCCTGTGGTGCTTGTATTTAATATTCAGACTTGTGGCACTCAGGCTGATTTCCCTGTGGATGGTTCTTAATTCCAGACTCAGATAGCTAGTGGGAGCGTGATAATATGGTTATCTGTCTGCTGGGGCAGTCTCATCCTAGTCCTGAGCTTTGAGGCCAAAAATGGTAACGAGTCCAGCTTACACAGTGTGGCAAAAAAGGGGACACCTAGGAGCCAGTGTGGTCACTGACCCAGCCACGTCAATGGCCCCAGGACTCAGAATGCCATCGGGTCTGCCGATTTCGTTGGCACTTGTTCTGTTTTTTTTTGAAGGAGCCACAAAAGGAACAAATAATGGACCAAGAATCAGACTCACTTGGCTGGGTATCAAACTCCCTGAGTATAATCAAGTGGCGTTTCATTTAGAAAATAACACAAAGAGGGGCGCCCGAGTGGCTCATTCGATTAAGTGTCCCCTCTTGATTTCAGGCTCAGCCATGATCTCTCGGTTCATGGGTTTGAGCCCCGATTCAGGCTCTGTGCTGACAGTGCAGAGCCTGCTTGGGATTCTCTCTCTCTCCTTTTCTCTCTGCCCCTCCCCAATTCGTGCTGTGTCTCTCCCTCTCTCTCTCAAAATAAGTAAGCTGTGTCTCTCTCTCTCTCTCTCTCAAAATAAATAAATAAACTTTAGAAAAAATAAGAAAGTAACCCAAAGCAATTGTTTTGACTTTTTTTTTTTTTTTTTTTTTTTAATGTAGAATCCTTAACTGCTGCTTTCATGATCTGGCTTTGGATCCAGTTTTGACTTTGCCTCTATCGCCTGTGAATTTGGCAGATCCTTTGCATCTTGGTTTCATTGCCACACTTGGGTAATCAGTGGGCCAAGCTAGGTGCCCTTGAAGCCCATTCTAACTCAATAGTCCCTGATCCTCTGATAACATTGTCCAGTGGGAGATTAAGAATGATTTTGAGCAGAGTGGTTCTGGATATGAAGGACCACAATGGAATTCATTCTGCAGGAGTGAGGAAGCCATTTTCTTGTTTGGGTCCCAAAAAAGGGCCCAGAGAGTGAGTCCTGACCATCAGTAGGATCTAGCGCCTTGCTATGGTAAGTGTGGCCCCTGGACCAGCTACGCCTCAAGCCTTCCCCAGACCAGCTGGGTCAGAAACTGCATTGTAACAAGGATTGTTGGGCGCACGTTAAGCATTGGTCTATAGGGGGAGGATTAAAAGGGACAGATGGTGGGTGTCTGCCTCATTCTACCATTTCCCTCTAGATTTTCATTAACTGTGACACAAAACCTTGGATATGTGTCTCTGTATCATTCAGTCCTAGGCTCTCTGAGTTTCTGTCAAAATCACTTCTTTTTTTGTTGTTGTTTAAAAGATTTTTAATGTTTTATTTATCTAAGAGAGAGAGAGAGAGAGAGCATGAGCGGAGGAGGGGCAAAGAGAGGGGGAGAGAAAGAACCCGGATCTGGCTCCTGGCTCTGAGCTGTCAGCACAGAGCCCATTGTGGGGCCGAACTCACAAGCTGTGAGATCATGACCTTGAGCCAAAGTCAGACGCTTATCCAACTGAGCCACCCAGGTGCCCCTCAAAGTCAATTCTAATATATAAAGTGTTTTCCTCTTAAAATCCTGGTAATCAGGATTAGGTAATCAGGTTAGGGCATCCTAAACATCAGCAATGACCAGCAAGCTATAAAGAAACTACGTAGGGCTACTTCGGTGGCCAGGCCTCCGGGCCCTACAGTGAATGCCCCCAAACCACTAAGCTGGCGAATTGAAACCCTGGCTGCTTATTAGAATCGCCTGAGAAGCTTTCATAAACTACCCGTGTCTGAGCCCGTTTAGACCAGAATCTCTGAGACTGAGGCTTTGGTGTTCTTTCTTTTTTTGTTTAAAGGGTTTTTCAGGTGATTCTAATGTGCGGTGAGGCTTGAGAACCACTTATCTAAGATCTGAGCTCCTGTTTTTGAGGCATGAACAAGATTTATAAAACTAAATAACCAGGAAAATGTTAAAGCTATTCTTTCTACCATCAATTCTCATTGTAAACCTCACCCCCAGCCTGCACTTGACTTCCTTCCCTATTCCCTGATGTGTAGATGTTGAGACATCCATGCTAAGTCACCCGGAGTGGATTTTGTTTGTTTGTTCGGACATCTGGGCCACATTTTAGATAATTAAGGCTGATGAACAAGTGAGCCCAGAGTAAAAAGGGATGTTACGGCCTTTACCCACAAGGGATGAAATTTCATCTTTAGATTATTGGAGAACGTGGGAAAAGGATATTCCCAGTAGAGCTCAGGGACCGATCATAGCCTTACCCCCTGCGTGGCTATGATCTGTCTTCAAACTTAAGAGTTTTCTTTACGTTTTAAACATTTTCAAACTGTAAGGTGTCTATGGGGATGTTGGGAAAATGACTCCGATTCACCAGGATTGGGTGGAGACTTGGCATTTCCAACAAGGTCCGGGGTGAGCCTGAGGCTGACGGTCTCTGAACCACCTCTGAGGAGCAAGGCCCTGTACCAAGCCAGTGCACACACCGCACAAATGCAAAACACACCCACGGTCCCGACTCAAAATGCACCGAGTAGTTGAACCTGACATGTTGGTGGAGGGAGCGGCAGGTAGCAGAATTGCAATGGATGCTTTGAGCTAGATTTGCCTCGATGAGTTACAGTTGACCTAAGTCGGTATCAGAGGTATTTCTCAACCCTGGGATGATTCCACCCTCTAGGGGTTATGCCCCCAACATTGTCGATGCTGTGGGTCAACTTGTTTCTCATGATGCCAACTTCCAATTCTTCAATATGGTTGATTTACTTTTACCTCGGGAAAAGATTCCTTTTTTTTTTTTTTCTTGGCAAAATAATTCACATATTTCTTTCCAGAAAACTGGCTCATCACCTTCATGCCTCTTAGATATATAAGTTGAGGGAATATATTAACTATGTATTGCTTTCAGCTTCCACACTGAAAATCCCCTCTGTACCATGTACCCAATATCTCTTGACCCAGATCTTCGATTGTAGGATATCTTATATATTTTTTTCCAAGAAAGTATTTTTATTTCCTTCAGATGAATACCCACAATTAGGATTGCTGGATCATATGCTGGTTGTATTTTCAATGTTTATTTTATTATCTTTAATTAATTTTTTAGATTTATATATATTTTTAATTTCAGCATAGTTAACATACAGTGTTATAGTGGTTTCAGGTGGACAATAGAGTGATTCGACACTTCCATACATGACTCAGTGCTCATCACGATAAGTGTCCTATTGGTCCTCTTCTCTTTTTTTTTTTAAATTTTTTTTGATGTTTATTTATTTTTAACAGAGAGACAGAGCATGAGTGGGGGAGGGTCAGAGAGAGAGGGAGACACAGAATCTGAAACAGGCTCCAGGCTCTGAGCTGGCAGCACAGAGCCCGACGCGGGGCTCGAACTCACAGACCGCAAGATCATGACCTGAGCCGAAGTCAGACGCTCAACTGACTGAGCCACCCAGGCGCCCCGGTCCCCTTCTCTTATTTCACCCATCTCCCCATTCCCCTCCCCTCGGGTAACCATCAGTTTGTTCTCTCTAGTTAAGAGTCTGCGTTTTCCTTTTTCCTTGGTTCTCTTTTCCTTAGTTCCTTGGTTTTGTTTCTTAAATTCCACATAGGCGTGAAATCATATGGTACTTGTCTTTCGCTAACTGTTTCCTTGAGCATCATACCCTCGAGATCCACCCATGTTGTTGCAAATGGCAAGATCTCATTCTTTTTTATGGCTGAGTAATAATCCATTGTATGATACACCACACATTCCTTATCCATTCATCGACAGGTGGACACTTGAGCTGCTTCCATAATTTGGCTATTGTAAATAATGCTGCAGTAAACATAGGGGTGCACATATCTTTACAAATTAGTGTTTTCCCATTCTGTGGGTAAATACCCAGTAGTGCAATTACTGGGTCGAAAGCAATTCTATTTTTAGTTTTTTGAGGAACTTCCCTACTGTTTTCCACAGTGGCCGCCCCAGTTTGCATTCCCAGCAACAGTGCGCGAAGGTTCTTTTTTCTCCACATGCTTGCCAGCACTTGTTCATTGTGTTTTTGATGTGAGCCATTCTGACAGGTGTGAGGTGATATCTCATTGTGGTTTTGATTTGCATTTCCCTGATGAGTGATGTTGAGCATCTTTTCATGTGTCTGTTGGCCATCTGGATGTCTTTGGAGAAATGTCTGTCCATGTCTTCTGCCCATTTTTAAATTGGATTATGTGTGTGTGTGTGTGTGTGTGTGTGTGTGTGTGTGTGTGTGTGTGTTGAGTTGTATAAGTTTTGGATATTATATGTTTTGGATATTATATGTTTATATGTTTTGGATATTAACCCTTCATTAGGATATGTCATTTGCAAATCTCTTCTCCCATTCAGTAGGCTGTCTTTGGGTTTTATTGATTATTTCCTATGCTGTGCAGAAGATTTTTATTTTGATGTAGTCCCAAGAGTGTATTTTTGCTTTGGTTTCCCTTGCCTGAGGGGACATATCTAGAAAATGTTGCTATGGCTGATGTCAGAGAAATTACTGCCTGTGCTCTCTTCTAGGACTTTTATGGTTTCCAGTCTTACATTTAGGTCTTTAGGGGCACCTGAGTGGCTCAGTCGGTTGAGCATCCAACTTTAGCTCAGGTCATGATCTCACAGCTCGTTAGTTTGAGCTCCGCGTCGGGCTCTGTGCTGACAGCTCAGAGCCTGGAGCCTGCTTCTGCTTCTGTGTCTCCCTCTCTGTCTGCCCCTAACCCCCTTGCATTCTGTCTCTGTCTCTCTCAAAAAGAAATAAACATTTAAAAAAATTACATTTAGGTCTTTAATCCATTTTGAGTTTATTTTTGTGTATGGTGTAAGAAAGTGGTCCAGTTTCTTTTCTTTTTTTTTTTTTTTTTTGCATGTAGCTGTCAAAAAATAAACACCTTTCATTGAAAAGACTTTTTCCCATTGGATACTGTTGCCTCCTTTATAGAAAATTAGTTGACCATGTAATCGTGAATTTATTTCTGGGCTCTCCATTCTATTCCATTGATCTATATGTTTATTTTTGTGCCAGTGCCATACTGTTTCAATTACTGCGGCTTTGTAGGATATCTTGAAATCTGGGATTGTGATACCTCCAATTTTGTTCTCCTTTTTCAGGATTGCTGGCCTTCTGTGGTTCCACATGAATTTTAGGATTGTTTGTTCTAGTTCTGTGAAAAATACTGTTGGTATTTTGATAGGGATTACATTAAATGTGTAGACTGCTTTGGATAGTATGGATATTTTAACAATATTTGTTCTCTCAGTCCATGAGCATGGAATACATTTCCATTTGTTTGTGTCATCTTCAATTTATTGCATAGTATTTTATAGTTTCCAGAGTAGAGATCTTTCACCTCCTTGGTTTAGTTTATTTCTAGGTATTTTATTATTTTTGGTGCAATTGTAAGTTGGGACTGTTTTCTTAATTTCTCTTTCTGCTACTTCTTTATTCGTGTGCAGAAACGCAATGGTTTTCTATATATTGACTTTGTATCCTGCGACCTTACTGAATTCATTTATCTCGTAGGTTTTTTGGTAGCGTCTTTAGAGTTGTCTATATATAGTCTCATGTGATCTGAAAATAGTGAAAGTTCTACTTCTTCCTTACCGATTTGGATGCTTTTTATTTCTTTTTGTTGTCTGATTGCTGTAGCTAGGACTTCCAGCACTATGTTGAATACTGGTGGTGAGAGTGGACATCCCTGTCTTCTTCCTGACCTTCAGAGAAAAGCTCTGTTTTTCCTGATTGAGTATGATGTTAGCTGTGCAGTTTTTGTATATGTCCTTTATTATGTTGAGGTGTGTTCCCCCTCAAACTACTTTGTAGAGGGTTTTGATCATGAATGGATGTTGTACTTTGTCAAAAACTTTTTTCTGCGTCTATTGGAATGATCATATGGGTTTTATCCTTTCTCTTGTTGATGTGGTGTAGCACGTTAATTGATTTGTCAATATTGAACCACCCTTGTATCCCAGGAATAAATCCCACTTGATCACGATGAATGCTTTTTTTAATGTGTTGTTGGATTCAGTTTGCTAATATCTATTTTAGGATATTTTACTTTATTTGAGAGAAGGGGGAGAGGCAGAGGAAGAGGGAGAGAGAGATTCTTGAGAAGGCTCCATGCTTAGCACAGAGATCGATGCAGGACTAGATCTCACAACAGTGAGATCATGACCTAGGCCGAAATAAAGAGTTAGATACCTAACCGGCTGAGCCACCAAGGTGCCCCAATTTTAGGATATTTTAAAAGGGATTCTAGTCAATGTCATGTGGAACTAATTTTTTGAGGTATGCAAATATTACATAGCATATACTAATATGTATATTTTATATACTAGGTCATAATCTAGTTCTATGTTAAATTTTCCAAATATTTAGCCAATTTGTCAAACACTACTGAATAATTTATCCTTCCACACAAGATTTCTGACACTAGCAATATTGAATACCAATTTCCCATTCTGGGCTCTGTTCTGTTTCATTCGTCTGTTGCTATGGTAAAACCACACTTCAAAAGTTTTGAATTTGAACTTGAAATACTTGGTGGAATAGGTCATCCCTCTTTGTTCTTTTTCAAAGTTGTACTTTTGCATCTCTGTATTTTTTCTTAATACTTTTGGGATTTTTATTGGCATTTCATTGAATTTGTATGGTTGAGGAAAGCCTCTTATATTCTTTAATAACATTTTATAATATCCCCCATAAAAGTGTTACATATATTGCTTATCTCACTTCTAGATATTTTATATCTTTGTTGCTTTGGCGAATGGTATGTTTTAATTACATTTTCTGGCATAACATTTTGGTGTTGACTTTGTATGTAGCATCCTTGCTAAACTCTCTTATTTTTTCAAATTTTTAAAGTTTATTTATTTTTGAAAGAGAGTCAGAGAAAGGGAGCGCGAGGGAGGGGCAGAGAGAGAGGGAGAGAGACTCCCAGCAGGCTCTGCACTGTTAGCACGGAACCCTATGTGAGGTTCGAACTCACAAACCATGTGAGATCATGACCTGAGCTGAAACCAACAGTCAGACGCTTAACCAGCTGAGCCACCCAGGCACCCTTCTTGTTAGTTTTAATGGTTGGTTTATCCACAAATGATAGTGGTTTTTTTTTTCACTCTTCCTTTACAATACTTATACTTCCCTCTGTGTGTCTGTCCCTCTATCTCTCATTCTCTCTGTCATTCTGTCTCATTAGCTTTTAGTGTTTGTTAAAATATGTTAAACAACAGGAATGGGTGATGGCAGGCATTCCTTTCTTGTTCCTGTCTTTAATAAAAATCCTTCTAAAGTTTAACCAGTAAGCAGGATGTTAGATGAAAGTTTTGGTAGATAGACTTTATCTGTTAAAAAATATCCTACCATTCTTGGTTCTTAAACTTTTTGACCATTTGTGTTGAATGGCGTTGGGTGTCATTTCTATTGAAATGATTTACACCTGGGTGGAGGACATCTTCTATGTTGCCCACCAGCACTCACCTCCCTCTTCTTCCTTGTTGTGGAACCCTCACTTTTGGGGGACTCTACCTCCAGCCTCATTATGTAACTGGGAATAAGGGTGACCCAGCTGATGGATAAATCTTGATTTCTCAAAGGCAGTTATTTTTAAGCTTTTTTAAAAAAAATTTATGTTTATTTTTCAGAGAGAGAGAGAGAGAGAGAGACTGCAGGGGAGGGGCAGAGAGGGAAGGAGACACAGAATCTGAAGCAGGCTCCAGGCTCTGAGCTGTCAGCACAGACCCCGACAAGGGGCTCCAACCCAATGAAGGGCTCCAACCCATGAACCGTGAGATCACGACCTGAGCCAAAGTCGGAAGCTTAACCGAGTGAGCCACCCAGGTGGCCCTAAGGCAGTTCTTGATTTGGAGTGTCCACATGCCTCAGCTCTGGCACATGAGGTCTAAGTTTTGGATCTAGAAGGTTCTCAGCTATTATTTCTTCAAATATTGTTTTTCATTCTCTTTATTTTCTTTGCTTGTGCGTGTGTGTGTGTGTTTATTTTTTATTTTTTCTCAATCGAAGTACAAAGAGCAGTGCAGCATGCTTGCAAGGCAGCACCATCTAAATGACACGGGAGTAACAAGATGGGGATTCCCATGCCCAGAGATGGTTATGCCTAGTGGGAGAGGAGAGTGGGAATGGTCACCAACAAAAGAATTAGCCAGAGTTTTATAGCATGAGGATTCGGTCCAGCTGATGTGAAGAGCTTCCCACTATCCCAAGACCCACCACCCCTGGGTAAGGCAAGCGTGACATCTAACCTCTGGGAGAATGGTAATCAGGATAGGAGTTGGGGGCAGTGCCCTGGAGGGATAGCAGTAGAGGGAGAAGCAGGGAGTCCATGGATAAGCAGAGGACTTCCAGCCACTGGACACCCAGCAAAATTATCCCTGGAAAGGAGGACAAATTCGCTTAATAGAAGTTCTGCCCATCCCCCAGATAGAGTTCCAAAGCCAGGACAGCTGACACTGTTTTAGGGGAGCTCTGCTGCCTAGATGAACTCACAGAAAGGAATCACAGGAAGGTGGGAGAAGACACAAAGCACGAAAGAGAGGCAACAACTGGAAGAACTTAAATTTGAGAGAATAGAGCTATCAGAGCAGCCAGAACAAGGATTTAAAACATGCATAACTGGGGCTCCTGGGTGGCTCAGTCAGTTGGGCATCCGACTTCGGCTCAGGTCATGATCTCACAGTTTGTGAGTTCAAGCCCCGCATCGGGCTCTGTGCTGACAGCTCAGAGCCTGGAGCCTGCTTCTGATTCTGTGTCTCCCTCTCTCTCTGCCCCTCCCTCACTCATGCTCTCTCTCTCTCTGTCTCTCAAAAATGAATAAACGTTAAAAAAAAAAAAAGCATAACTGATATGCCCACAGAAAGCAAGATAATGTCTGATGGCAATGACACAAGTATAGGTGGTTATTTTTAAATAATCATCTCCCAAAGATGCAGTGCTGTAGGAAACAGGTTGCCTGCGCCTACCTTCCAGCAACCATTTACAAGGTCCATGACCACTTACCAGGTATGTGACCATTTCCCGGGTCCATGACCTTTTCCCAGGTCTGTGACTTTGGGCAAGTCAGTCACCTCTTGTGTGCTGTTTGTGAGATGGGATGATAGCATCCCATCTACACCTACCAGGATCTGTGTCATAAGAATTCAAGAATCAGAGAAAAGAGAATAAAAGGGAAGAGATATTTGAATGAAAAACTGACAAATCCCCAGAACTAAAGAAGATTGGTGTTATAAGAACAGAATAAATAAGGGAAAAGGTCTAAACACACCATAATAAAATAGAAAGGATAAAAGTTTTAAAAACCCTTGTCAACAAGAGAAAAGAAACCAGATCAGAGAATTAAATGCACACAGATTTCTCACTGGCTGCATTACAAAAGTCTCCACAATACATTTGGACCAGAATTATATATCCAGCTAAACTATCATTCAAATGTAAAGATGACATGTGAGCAACCCTCACTCCCTAGACCCTACCCAGCACATAGAGACAGCTCTTTAGTAGGAAGGGAAAAAAACTCCAAAAGAAATAAATGAGATACAAGCCACAATGGAATATTATCGTCATTAACAAAAACAACATTTTCTAAAAGTAAGTTTAAATTATTTTTCTTAAAATATGGAAATAAAATGCCAGACATCAACATGGAGTGGAGATGTAGGTAAATCCCAAGGTTCTTTTCTGTTTTTTCTTTTTTTTAACTTAAAAAAAAATATTAAGTAATCTCTGCCCCCAACGTGGAGCTCCAACTCCCGACCCTGAGATCAACAGTTGCACAGTCCACTAACTAAGCCAGCTAGATGCCCCCAAGGTTCTTTTCTTTAAGGGGAGAATGAATAAACTGATTAACTTCAGATGAAATAATGCCTTTAAATGTAAGTTAAGGGCAACCAATAGAAAGTTAAACACAGGATGTGAAGAGCTATCGATTTTTGGAGAGGTAAGATATAGAGTCTGAATAATATTTTAGCTGAAAACAATGAAAATTCTAGATAAAAAATGTCTTAAAAGTCTTCTTAAATGTGTCACTGAGCTGACAAGAAAATAATAAATCAGAGGCCAAAGCAAGTGAGAGCAGAAACCCAAAGAAGTAATGGACCACCGAAGCAGTTCTCACCCTGGGGACATATGCTAAAGCTTGGCAACCTTGAACTTAACATTTACTTTTGGACATTTCTTAGACAGCAATACACTTCACAAATATTTATTTACTCTTGCTTCTTATATCTTTTTCTCCTTCCTGGTTTCACTTCCTTGTAGGAGCGATTCCTCTAAGAACACTTTTATGGAGTCCTTGGTAGGGTAAGCTTTCCATGGATGTGCTGTCCACGATGCAGCCACTATTCACATGTGGTTATGGAGCACTTGAAGTGTGGCTAGTCTTTACCGAGATGTGCTATGATGTAAAATACACAGTGGATTTCAAAGACTAAATATACACAGGTGCACGTGTGTGTGCGTACGCACATACACACGTACACACACACACAGAAGGCAGTGGCACCCTTGCCCCACAAACATGCCAGTTTCCTTCATTGCTCTTCGCAAATATTTGCTTTTAATCTGTGTCAACAGAGAGTCATGAATTTCTTAGGGCTCTGTGTGTGTGATATGCAAGCTGATGGGCCCTGAGCAGGGCCTGAGAGGCTTCCCTAAGAGCAGCAACATGAGCTGCCATATGTAGGCATTACATTATCCAGAAACTGTGCAGAATGCTTTTCACCGACAGACTCTCCAGTTCTGGGAAATCTTCTGGATAATTGAGGCTGCTGCTCAAGTAAGCCCTGGGCAGGGGGGGGATGTGACAGTCCCTCTCCATTAAAAATAAAAGGACATTATTTGTACATTTAATTAAGAAGCTGCAATCAGGATAGGTAGAGGGGAACTTGGGTACTAACCACGCTTACGGCCTCACGAGTAGTACAGGTTGTATTCCTCTTCTACCTTCCTTTTTTTGTTTTTACTTTATTTTCCCATTTTGCCTTTCTTCTGTCACTTGTGCTTCCAGTCAATCAAACACTCCACCCATTGCAAACAAAGAAAAACCAAACTCAAAGAGTCCTTCAACCCATCAAAACACCATTTGGTCAAGTTAGGAAAACTTTCTTTCCAGCCATAAGAGGGTGACCTATCCAATCAGCTGTGTCTTAGATTAATTAAGAGAAAGTAGCTCGGACAGTCACCTGGAAGGAACGCCAGGGGCCCCTGGTGCTCCTTTGACTCTACTCAGGACCTGGGATGAATGTTGGAGAGAGTTAAGTGTGGGGCTGGGTTGGTGTGTTGGTTAATTTGATGCGTCAACTTGCCTGGGACAAGGGATGCCCAGAGAGCTATTGAAACATTATTTCTTTAAAAAAAAATTTTTTTTAACATTTATTTCATTTTTGAGAGACGGAGCATGAGCAGGGGAGGGAGACACAGAATCGGAAGCAGGCTCCAGGCTCCGAGGTGTCAGCACAGAGCCCAACACGGGGCTCGAACCCACAAACTGCAAGATCATGACCTGAACTCGGATGCTTGACTGACTGAGCCACCCAGGCGCCCCTTGAAACATTATTTCTGAGGGTGTCTTGAGGATGTTCCCTGGAGAGATTAGCATTTGAATTGGTCAGATGCATAAAGCAGTGGGTGGGTGTCATTCAACCCAGTGCTGATGTGAAAGGATCAAAAAGGTGGATGAAGGTTGAATTCGCTCTCTGCCTGACAGCTCCAGCTGAGACACTGATCTGCTGCCCCCAGCACTTCTAGTTCTCAGGTCCTCAGAGCGGGACTAGAATCTACACCATTGGCTCTTTGGCTCTCAAACCTTCAAACTATGTCACTGTCTTTCCTGGGTCTCCAGCTTGCAAACTGCGGCTCATGGACTTATGTCTTTTTGCCTCTATGCCTCTATCCGCGCACCTATGTATCTATCGATGCATCTATGTATGTATGTATCATCTCCTATTGGTTCTGTCTCTCTGGAACCTTGGCTAACCCAGAAGCGATGCTGTGAGGTGGGAGTGGGAGGCAAGGGTTCAACACTCAGGTGCAGCTGGGCAGCAGGCATGCTGGGATCTGGAAACACAAACCTGCAAGGATGGAAGCTGAGACGGAGACGGATGTTTCCAGGAGGTGAAGCCACCCGGTGGTGCACTGAATAGACGATTGAATACGAGCTCTATGCGGATTACTTTGCAATGAAATGGAGCTGGGGAAGGTGAGCCAAGATGACGCTAGAGTCATAAACATGGATTTTAAGCACGTTATTATTAAAGAGTAGAACTGCAGAGAGGACTTCCTGGAAGGTTCATTAACTTCGGCAAAGCGGAACAAAAATAGCAACATTATTTATTTGCATTGCTGGGAAATGAGTCAGAGATTGCAACCCAAAGTTCAAAGTTAGGCATCAGGGTGCTGGAATTGTATCCAAAGTTGTGTTTATATGGGAATACATGACTTTCTTTTAGGGAGACTGTCCAAAGCTCTAAAAATTACCAATAATGTGATTTGATTTTTTTTTTGATGGCTAATATTTTCCCTCTGCTCTATGACAACTTAGAAAAATCATTTTGGGGGGAAAATATCTTCCTCCGGAGTATGACATCTGTTCTTGTGTTTGCAAAGAAAGTAAATGTAAACAAACCTCCTCTTATTGACTTTATCAGGTTAAGTGATTGACTTTATCATCATTTGGAAATGCTCACAAGGAGTCTTGTGCCCAGGCTGATCTCCCCTAATAGTTTTACATTTTTTTAAATGTTTATTTATTTCTGAAACAGAGAGAGACACGGCATGAGTGGAGGAGGGGCAGAGGGAGAGGGAGACACAGAGTCCGAAGCAGACTCCAGGCTCTGAGCTGTCAGCACAGAGCCTGATGCAGGGCTCGAAGTCACAAACCATGAGATCATGACCTGAGCTGAATGAAGTCAGCCGCTCAACCGACTGAGCCACCCAGGCGCCCCTCCCCTAATAGTTAAACACTGCATTCCCCTCACCCCTGTTCCTTTTTAGTTCTATTTACTTCCCAAGCATTTATTTGCTTTGGCTTTTTTTTTCCTGTGAGCCACTTTTTCCTGATGGCCCCTATGTATTCACTTTCCTAATCTTTTGTCTCATTTTGCATGATGTTATTTGGATAAGGATGGCAACGGCTTGTAACAGCCATTTGTCTTAAAGCTTAGTGGCCTCACTAAGATCTTTTTCATTTCCTGGCTGGTGTTTGTGCCAAAAATGCGGCCACTGGATTATCTGGGCATTGCTCTGTTTTGTTAAAGCCAGGCAAACCAGTTCGGGCAATCACCTTTGGAGATTGGAATGTATTTCTGAAATATCAAGTCAAGGAGGTACTGTTTTTCCCTCATTCTAATTTACAGCCCTCTGCTGTCGGTTTTATCTCTTCTAGGGCTGCTAGAGAAAGTCATCGCATCTTTCTGATTTAATACATTCATCATGTCTGATCCCAGCACTCAGCCATCTTGTTGGCTTATTTCATTACTCATATTGAAGATTTCAGACTTATTCTTTTCTTTAAAATTTCCCCACTTGAATGTAAGCTCCATAAGGGCAGAGATTTCAATCTAGTTTCCTTGTATTCTGAGCACTTCGGATTTAAATCTGCAAAATATTACAGAAAGAAATCAAAGAACACCTAAATAAATTGAATGCGAGTGTATATCATGGATAAGAACCCTTGACATCATGAAGGTGTCATTCAAAGCAATTCCAATCAAGATCCCAACAAGTTTTTCTTTCTTTTTTTTTTTTTTTTGGCAGAAATTGACAAATGGATTTTAAAATTCATGTGGAACCAGAAAGACCAACAGCAGCCAAGGCCATCTTGAAGAAGAACGGAGCAGAGGGAGACACAGAATCCGAAGCAGGCTCTGGGCTCCGAGCTGTCAGCACAGACCCCGATGCGGGGCTCGAACTCACAAACCATGAGATCATGACCTGAGCCGAAGTCGGTGGCTCAACCGACTGAGCCACCCAGGCGCCTGTTCTTTTGCCAGATAGAAAGCTACAATAATTAAGACAGCGTGATAGAGTCAAGGATTGACAAACTCAAAAATGAGCATAGATAGTCCAGAAACTTATCCACAAAAAGGATAGTTCAACCAAGGGGAGTAGAATGCTCTTCTCAAACAGTGGTGCTGGGTGAAGTGGATATACACGTTGAGCCAATATGAATCTCAATTATTACTTCATTCAGTATACAAAATTATTTCCAGATGGATCGCAGATTTAAATGAGAAAGGTAGAACAATAAAGCTTTTAGAGGAAAATGTAACAGAACATCTTTGGGAACCTGAAGTAGGCAGGTTTCTTAAGTGGAACATAAAATCACTAATCATAAAGGAAACAGTAATAAATATGACTATATAAAAATTAAAGACGTATTCATCATGAGACACTATCAAAAGAGTAAAAAGGCAACTCACAGGGGTGCTTGGGTGGCTCAGTCGGTTTAAACATCTGACTTCAGCTTGGGTCATGAACTCATGGTTCATGAGTTTGAGCCCCACCTCAGGCTCTGTGCTGACAGCTCAGAGCCTGGAGCCTGCTTCAGATTCTATGTGTCCCTCTCTCTCTGCCCCTCCCCAACTCATGCTCTGTCTCTCTCTCAAAAATAAATAAACATTAAAAAAAATTTAATTAAAAAAAAAAAGCAACTCACAAAGTGGGAATAGATATTTTCAGTACAAGTACCTGAAAAAGGACTCTAATATAGTGTATATAAAGAACTTCTACAAATCAATACGAAAAAGAGGTAACCCAATAGATAAATGGGCAAAATACTTGAACAGGGACCTCACTGAAAACTAGTTATCCAAATGGCCAGTGGACATATGGAAATAAGCTCATCTTTGGGGCGCCTGGGTGGCTCAGTTGGTTAAGCATCTGACTTTGATCTTGACTCAGGTCATGATCTCATGGTTCGTGGGCTCAAGCCCCACGCCAGACTCTGTGCTGACAGCGTGGAACCTGCTTGGGATTCTCTCTCTCTCTCTCTCTCTCTCTCTCTCTCTGCCTTACTCTCTCTCTCTCTCTCTCTCTCCCTTTCTCTGTCCCCCCCTGCTTGTTCTCTCTCTCTCCCTCTCTCTCAAAAATAAAGAAAACTTAAAACAAAAGAAAAGAAACTCGCCTTCAAGAGGCATCAGGGAAATGCAAATGAACCATCACTGTATACTTACCAGAATGGATAAAAGGAAAAAGACAGGAAACATCACATGCTAGTACGGTTGTGAACAACTGTATCTTCCTACCCTGTTGGAAGAATAGTAAACTCACTTTGGAAAGCTGTCTGACAATTCTACTAAAACTGAAAGCATGTATACCCCATCACCCAATGATTCCATTCTTATACCTACCCCACAGAAATGTGCATATACGTCCACCAGAAGACACGAACTAGAATGTTCACTGCAGCACTGTTCACAACAAGAGCAAGCTGGAAACGACTCAAAAGCCCACCAGTGGTTGCATGGTATCGCTCCATTGTGGCATAGATCCACGCAACTCGGCGATGAGAACAAGCGAACTTCTGTTGTACACAACGAAATGGGTGAATCTCACAAGTGTAGGGCTGAGGGGGAAAAATCAACACGTAATGAACTCACAGACATCATGTGGCAAAAGAAGTCAGACGCAATGGGGTACCTACCCCACGACACAACTTACAATTGCATTTATGAAAGGTACAAAAAGAGGCAAAGCTACTCTACAGTTTTAGAAGTCAGGAGAGTGGTGACCCTGGGTGGGATGGGGTGGTGGCTGGAAGGGGGCATTTGGGGAGATCCTGGGGGTCTGGTCATGTTCTCCTTTTTGACGTGGGTGCTATTTGCACAGGCGTATTCAGTTTGTGTACATTCAACATGCTCTCATTCCCAATACTTGCCTTTTGCTCTATGTATATTTGAGTTGAAAGGTTCTATTGTTAAAACCAAGTGTTAAATAATCAGGGAAGAGAAGTTAATTAAATGCTGACAATTAAGCACCAAAGGACTGGCACAGGCTTAGGTGCTGTAAGAGCTCAGAGGTAAGAAGTAGTCCCCAGGGGTCTTCCTGGGGGAAGGGGTGCTGGAGTGGTCTCAAGCAGCAGACAGGCTTTGGATAAAAAGGCAAAGGTTCTTTGGCTCCAGACCAAAATGTAAAAATAAAATAAAATAAAATAAAATAAAATAAAATAAAATAAAATACCTTTGAAAAGTAGGTCAATGATTATAGCTTATTTTTTCTATCCAGAGAAGTCCTTCTGACCAGCTTAGCACAATTCTCTTTTTTTTTATGTTTATTTATTTATTTTGAGAGAGAGAGAGAGAGAAAGAAAGAGAGAGAGCAGAGAGGAGCAGAGAGAGAGAGAGAGAGAGAGAGAGAATCCCAAGCAGGCTCCATGCTGTCAGCACAGAGCCCAACATGGGGCTCTATCTCACAAACTGTGAGATGACCTGAGCTGAAATGAAGAGTCAGATGCTTAACTGACTGGGCCACCCAGGAGCCCCTGGCCTAGCACAATTCTTGAAGGAAAAGACTCACTGCAAATTTTAGCACGGAGTAGTGGGTATGGAGGAAGGCAGACATAACTGTAAGATCCTACTGAAGTTACTTTGATTCTCTTAGTCTCAGTTTCTTCATCTGTAAAATGGAGAAAATAATGTCCCCCTCCAGGGACCGTGGGAGTTAAATATGATGGTTGGCCCAAAAATGTTAGCTTAAAAAAAAAAAAAAAAGATGAGCCCTACTTGGCCTTTATTGGTCTCCAGATAGTGTATTATATTTTGGGTTTGACCCTTTTCTGGACCTCCTCCCCTGGATGCTCCCCAAGTATCTGCGGGTGACAATGATAAACATATAAATAGCAGGCTCCGGCCTTCCTGCCCCCCAGGTTGGAACTAGTGTTAACCCACACAGCGGCCGAGGGCCTTGGTGCCAGGATGATTCACAGAGAGGGCTGGAGTGGGTCTGGGCTCGTTATGCAGTTTATGAATTTAATTCCCTTTGGCTGCTCCATATGCCCTGCCTGGAGATGAAGCAGCACTTTTATCTGAGGACAAGAAGCCAGCTCACAGTGGGTTCTCAAGTCCCCTGGTGCCAAATGTGCTTTGGTTTGTCAGACGCTTGGAGGCTGCTCCCTCCCACTGAAATCCTGGGGCGGGGGGGGCATGTCGGGAGCTTCAGGACTCCCGGGAAACAAGAGACGGAGGGTGAACTCAAATGTCTATTGCCAAGTCCGCTGCTTCTTGGGATTTACCACCTCTGGCCTGAGCCTCTCGTGGCAGCCTCCTAAATGGTCTCCAGACTCTCCTCCTCATGCCTGCCGTCGGGGTGAGGGTCAGGCTCAGAGCAGGCTGTACACGATTCTTGGATCTGGCCTTGCTGAGCACTGGAGACCCTTCAGGGAGACCACTAGGATGGTGGAGTGTGCGGGGGGCGGGGAGGGGGGCAGTGGTGACGGTGGCAGGGCACAGGGAGCTGGCTGGTGAGACACGAGCTGTTGGAAAAGCTATTAAGGAAGTAGAGGCCACAGGAAGTAAGGTAGAAGCAACCGGAAGTAGAGTCAACAGGAAGTCAAGTCAAACCATCAGATAATAAAGCAGAATCCACAGAAAGAAAACCATCTGGTTGGATGTCTGGGTGAGGCGGGAAGAGTGAAGAAGGGCAAGGAGGAGTGGAGAGTGCCTTCCCTGGTTCTTTCCTGGGACCGGTGTGGATGGGGTTGCCATTCGCTATGAGGGGGAACACAGGTAGAAGAGCCAGGCGTCTTCGCCTGCCCCCCTTCCCCCCTGCAGAAACAGAACCCAAGAGAAAGGCTGGTCGTGGGGTTGTTCATCTGCGAATGTAATGCCAGAGAGCAGGAATGAGGGCGTGAGGAGGGGTGCAGGAAGAACTCATTCCCAGTTCAAGGTGAATATAGCAAAATAAGAAAGGCACGTCCCCGTCCTTGGGAGCCCACGGTCTCACAGGAGCAACAAACAGCCAAGTCGTACAGCAAGTGTGCTCCTACTGCTAGTTGGTGGTGATGCCTCTTGGCTGCTCTAAATTAAGTGCTTTCCCATGAATCTGCTCATTTACCTCTCACGGCATCCTCCTACTATCCCCTTCCCACAGACAAGAAAATGGTGAGGCGTTGTCCAAAGTCATAAGCTGGGAAATGGTAGAACTAAGATGGCCAGCCTTTGAACCCCCGTGGAAGTCTCAAAGGAAGCAGGTGCTGAGTCCAACGGGGAGGAGGGGACAGATCTGCCATCACCTGGTGGGAACAGTTCCCCTTTGTAGTTTTGCAAAGGCGCTCACATCCATGGTTTAATCAGTAGTGGGGATGCAGGGCAGAATTTGCCATTATTATCTTCATTTTGCTCAAGTGGAAACAGGAGACAATGGGGCAGTGGGGGGGGGGGGTGTCTTTCCCCTGGTCACGCAGAGGATTCTCAGTGGGGCCACTGCAGGATTTGGGCCACCTCTGCCCGGTGAGTGGGGGCCCTGCTCCAGGACGGGACTGACCAGCACGGCCCGGGTCCATCACCGTTCCAGGGCTGTCCCCAAGTGAGTCAGGCACCGTGAAACAGACTCAGTTTTATCTGTGCTAATTTCCTCCCTCTATAAAGAATTTGGGCTACAGAAAAGAATGGATTCCTCAACGCTGAAAGCAAATGTCACCTGTAACAGTGCCTGCTGATTCCGCACAAGGAGGGAAATTCTTCTTCTGCAGACCACATCTCTGGGGTCTTTCTCCCAGAAATCCAGCCACGGGCCGTGGGCCAAGAAGCATATGGCAGCAGCCACACTTCAGGTAGCAGAGGACATTTGCACACCCTTTGGTTGGATTTTAAAAAAAACAGCGCCAGGATACTGAGTGTCCCGAGGGCAGGTGGCCAGGAAACAGGCAAGTGTGAAGTTCTTACCGTGACAGCCGGTAGGGATGAGGCTGCTGACCTGCCTCTGAGGACCTGTGTGCGAGTTCTGCCTCTTCCGCCTGCTCACTGCACAGCCCCGGGGACCCACCTCCCGGCTCTGAGCTGCAGTGCTCCCACCAGCCTAACAGTGGAGGGCAAGGATTATTGAGCTAGCTCTGCGTGAGCATGAATTCTGGACCAGCTGAGCGAGCTTAGGCAGATGATCTACCCTCCCCTTGCTCAGTCAACTTGTCTGTAGAGAGGACGTGATAAAGGGGCAGTTGGGGGGATTAGATGGGTTAACGCTGGCAAGGTGCCGAGCAGGGGCCTGGCACCTTCTTCCTTTAAAACCTTCCCTCCAAGGCCGCCTGGGTGGCCCAGTTGGTGAAGTGTCCGATGGACTCTTGATTTCCACTCAGGTCATGATCTCACGGTTCACGGGATTGATCCCTGCATCAGGCTCTGCACTGAGAGCACCGAGCATGCTTGGGATTCTCTCCCATTCTCTCTGCCCCACCCGCACTGTCTCTCTCTCTCTCAAAATAAATAAATAAACATTTTTTTTAAAAACCTGCCCTCCAGAGAGACTCTGGCGGTGGTCTGTAAGCCATACTCCCCACTGCCCAGCATCTCCACTCACTTCCTTTGGCCTCCCACACTTGCCACCACCCATCCTTCTCCCCGTGCCAAGGCATGAGCTCCCTGTCCTGGCCTCTGACCACCACGTACACTGCCCTCCATTGACCATCATGCTTAGTGTGAGCTCCCCGGGACCCTAGCTATGGGGTCTTCTGACGTTCATCGTAGTTTTTTAGCTCAGCGGAACTCCTTGAGATCAGAGACCAAGTGCCATTCATGTTTGTATTCCCTGACGTCCTGAGATCAGTGTCAGGGCCAGCAGACATGGCCAAGGAAAAATAATGATAAGTAAATACACAAATACATAAACATACACATATACATGCATAGGACTCTCATGCTGTACATTTACATATACTCATATATATGTAGAAATATATGTGTTGCTACACATGGCATAGTATATGTAGTGTATGTGTATACACATACGTGCATGTGTTCTCAGGCTCCGTGTGATCCTCTCGGCAGCCCCATGAAGCGGGTACTGTTAGGGTCTCCATGTTGTGGAGAAGGAAACTGAGTCAAGCAGATGCTAAGTGACTTGCCCACGGCCTCACAGGGATGCTGGCAGTCTGGCTCAGAGTCAGGGTTCCGACCTCACGCGAGTGCGCCCATCTCTAGATGAGACGACGCGGGGCTGGATGTGGATGGAAGACGGATGAGTTGGACAAGATGCCCAGCTCCAGCTCACTGAGCAAGGCTTCTCTTGTGCTGATGCCCCCCTCCACCACAACCCCGTCCCCCGAGTTATTCTGCAGGCAGTTTGACCCCTTTGCTCTGCACACACTCCCACTTTGTAGTTGGAAGGGACACCTTTGACTGGTCTTTCAGGGACCTTCCAGTGACCTGGAGGTGATTTTCCCTGGAAGCATCTGTCATGAGAGTTACTCAGCTCCTTGGCCAAGTCATCTCCTACTATGACATCAGGGCTTCAGACTGGGATCCGAATCCCTAGACACCCACACCTGCCTCTGGAGGAGCCAGAATGAATTACTCTGCTTGCATTAGATCCTGGGACCGAGGGTAGAGAGAATCCTTAGGAAGAATCTTAATGCTTTTCACCTAGATTCAGAGCGACTAAAGAATGAAGCTTTTAGGGTCACACCTATTGTTTCCTCCTGATGACCTTGGGCAATTTTATCCCTTCCAGGGCTTCAGCTTCCCCAGCTAGAACTTGAGACCCTCCCTAAGGTCTTTCTTATTTAATAGCCCCTGAGCCCAACGACTGTCTTCTTCCTTCCAGTGGCTTTTAGATCCCAGGGGCTGACCCTGGTCTTTTTTCAAAAGCAGGTAGCACAGCTAGCCGATTCTTCTATACAACACGCATTGCCACAGCGAGGACCCAGGGTAATATATTTTGCCGTGCCAGACAGAATAGCGCCGTAGGCTTTTTTTGGTTTGTTTTTTAAGAGGACAATAAAAAAAGGAGAAGTACCCTGGTAGGAGGTTGACTTTTGCCTACCTAGTTAAATCTGGGGGAGAATCCTTCCTGAAAAAGAATGCCAACAAAATGTGTCTCTCAAATTCATTATGATCACTGACTCAACGTTGAATAAGCAATATCTTTCTCCTGTGTTCCTCTGACTTGCATAGTTCTTTTTTCTAAATTCGGGTATTCCTTCTTTCAACAAACACCGTGCTTTTAGGCACCGTGCTGGATGCTGGGGGTTTGCAGATAATGATGATGATTGCGAAATCAGGTACCAGGCCCTGGGATAAGGACCTTCATGCATCATCCTATTTAATCCTCCGAGGCAGGTGCTCGTGGTATCCCCATTTCATAGAGGAAGAAGCAGGCTGAGCTTGATTAATTGTTTAATGTCACCACCAGTAAATGGCAGAGGCGAGGTCAAGCTGTGTGTATTCTAGAGCCTTTAAACCACCGCAGTGCTGGCTGAGACCGTACCCTTCCTTTGAAATGGACTGTGGACATTTCTCACTCTCCTATGATGTGTCTGGACACATCTTTAGAGATTCTTGTTTTAGACCGGGAGTCAAACGGTGCCATTTCAGCTTGAGGACAAGTCTCCTAACCCCATCCCTCCATCAGATCGCTACCCGTAAGCCCCCCGACTATCCAGAAAGCCTGTGGCAACCGCTGTAGAGACACAAAAGGTAAATATGTTAGTGCAGGTGTTGGGATAAGGGTCTTTAGAAAGCATAATGGGGACGCAAGGAAGAATTGGCTTCTCCGGAGGGGATGGTAGGGCCGACCCCACCTTTGCAGTTGGAAACGACGCCTCTGACCAGTGTGCCAGTGACCTGGAGGTGATTTTCACATCTGATATTTGTCAGGACAGGCAACACTAGCTGTAGGGAATAACGCCCCAAATTTCAGTGGTGCAACACGGTACAGATTGCTGTCTTAATCCAGCGTGGGCGTTCTCGCTCAGGGGTGATCTTGCCCCCGGCCGTTCAGAGACCTGCATCCCCTCATAGTGTCGTTGTGCTGTCCCCTAGGATCTCAGAGCCCTCCGCCCCATCCTCGGTCTCCGACTAGGAGGCGGGGGAAAGGAGAGAGGCCAACCCTGAGAGGTTCTTATAGGGTGGGGTGAGCGACTCTTCCCACTTGGGGCTCACAGCCCAGGATGCAGAGACACCCAGCTGCAGAGAAAGCTGGGAAATGGAGTCTGGCTGCGTAGATAAGAGGGAAGGACGCAGGTTTGGAGCTGGTTGGTCCTCCACGTTGTCTCCACACCCAATGCACCTTGTTTCCCTGTAACTGTTCCTCTGCAGGTATGTGTTCCCATCAGAGCGTGAAGTGGCTTCATGAGGGAACAGAAGGCCTTGGGCATAAGAGGGGCTCTGCACGTCTCTGTCGGAAGACTGATAAGCGCATAAAAGGGGACTTGAGTCGGATCTGATTTGAATTTAACGTAATTTTGACCTCACGCCATGATTCTGTGTACATGAAGAGTTCTAACTCACCGCACATGCAATGCTTTCTCGTGTGTAGGAGGAGTTCTCATTTGGAAAAGAAAATCAATGCTTGGAATGTGAAGAACCTTTATGCCTGGCTAGCCTGCCTGTCCCGGCCATTAAATCAAGCCTGAGCACTGTCACTCGCGGGATGGCAGTACACGGGATGCATCAAACTAGCCTGTCTGCTCCTCCTGCATGAGTGTCATAAACCCAGCGGACAGCAGGGTGGCAAACATCATCATTCTCTGCAAAAGAGACAGCGTTTTCTTTGTCAACGACGCTCGCTATTGGGAACGTGGTTGGCCAACATTGCCCCCTCCAACCGCCATTTGCCATTAAGGAAAGATGGCGGGAGGGCGAGTGAGGAGAACAGCAGCTGCCAAGTGTTAAAGGAAGCCCTGGAATATGATGCCAGGATTCCTCAGCACTCCTGACATCTGGGGCTGCGTCGTTCTTCGTCGTGGGGGCTGCCTTGGGCATCACTGGGGGGTACTGGGTAACGTCCCAGGCTTCCACCCATACCCACCCCCCCCTTCCCCAACTGTGACAACTTAAAATGTCTCTAGACATTGCCAAATGCAATGGGGACAAAAGTCTCTCAGGCTGAGAACGGATCTAGAGGGGCGTCTGGGTGGCTCCGTCGGTTAAGCGTCTGACTTTGGCTCGTCATGATCACACAGTCCATGAGTTCGAGCCCCACGTCCGGCTCTGTGCTGACAGCTCAGCCTGGGGCCTGCTTCGGATTGTGTGTCTCCCTCTCTCTCTCTCTCTCTCTCTGCCCCTCCCCTGTTTGTGCTCTGTCTCTGTCTCTCTCTCAAAGAATAAATAAATATTAAAAAAAAAAAAAAGTCTCTTGCTCTACTGACTGAGCCAGCCAGATGCCCCTGGTGCGAGTTTTTGAAAAAGAGAGAGAGAGAGACAACAGACCTAGAGAGCTCCTGATGAAAAGTGTGGATGTGAGGGCCACATCTCCAAGTTTTCTCCTGCACCCTGTGTAAGGAGAAGTACACGAATCACGGCGTGTTATCGTTTCTGACAAGGATCTGCATACACCTCAGTAACGTTTAAGGGAAATGGGGCTGCAAACTCTGAGCAGTCACCTTTCCTCCCAGCAGACGGTGGGGCTGGAGGGAAGGGCCTCGTGGCCCAGGCTGCCTCGAAGGGGCTGTTCCGGCAAGATTGTTCCAGATGACGTGTCATACGGGGGCGTCCACAGCGGGGGGGGGGGGGGTTGCTTTCCCAATGGCCTTGCTCAGCTCCAGATGCTCACAGAGAGAACCCCCAGCACCAGGAGGCCCAGAAGCCTCGGTCACAGCAGCTGCCGGAGGGGCCACACTCAGCTCTCTGCACCCACTGCCCTAACTCAAAGCGAAGGGCGCTTTGCTCAGTGTGGTTCCCCAACCTGAAAGAACACAGTCGGTCCAGGAGTGACCGTGTCAGGCCTCTTTACATCTGGCTTCTCCTTTCTGGTTTTAGGTCTGCAACAACCGTAGAGGAGGGAAGAGCCCTAGCCCCACTTTACAGATGAGGAAACTGAGGCCGAGGGAGGTCGAGCGACTTTGCCAACAAAGACTCGAACCTCACATCATTCAAATCTCAAAGGAGGGTCCATCGAGTTTGGAATTGAGGGCCGTTTCTCCTCTTGCGTGGCTGCAGCTTAAAAGGCAAAGCTAGGAAGGAGTTTGCCATGATGAGCTCCGGGGCACACAGGCTTACACAGGACGTGCATACATCTCCTTCTGCCTCCCTTCCTTAGGTAGGACGCCCTGGGGGTGGGGGCTTGGGCTCTGGAATCAGATGGCTACTTTCACATTCCGGCTCCACCAGGACCAAGGCTTCAGCAAATGCCTTAACCCCGCCTGAGTCTCAGTTTCCCCGCATGCAGAACAATAATAGTCACTGCCCATCAGGCTTGTGAAGCTGATGCACGGAGCCATCAGCACAGTGTCCTGTGACTGTCATGCTCACTTCCCCTGAGCCGCGATTGTCCCTTGCGCGTTTTGTTTTTCTGCCACTCAGTACAGCTGGCTCTCCATAAATGGGGGTGAATCCCTCACAGAATAGGTTTGTTTTTGTTTTTGAGAAATGTAATTAAAATCTGGGAAGAGTTCACTAATCCTGGAGAGAAGATAAGTCCCCGCTATGTGGTTCGGCCCCATGTCTATTATCTCAGACGCGTTGGAGTATGCTGTCCTTTAGAGGATGCTTTTTCCCTTTTTTTTTTTTTCAAAGTAATTAGTATTCATTAGTTTAGCAAATTTTAATGAGACAGGCAAGTAGGGTTCAGGAAGCTGGCAACATGACAAAGTAAACGGAGGGCATGGAAGGTGGGGACCGGTTCAAAGGGAGGCTGGGGGGTCACCCACATCTGTCAGGTGGCCTCGGAAGTTCAGGAGGGACAGGACGCTGGCACGTGGGGATGACACAGGAGAATGAGGGCTAGAAGGCAGCTCCTACCAGCTTGGAACTGAGCCACTGGCATCGCCTTCATTTTTATTCCTGTTTAATCCCCACATTTTTAATTTTTATTCCTGTTTAGCCCCCACAACAACCTAATGATGAGGAAACATTCTCCAGAAAGGTCTGAGTCCCTCAGTCTGTCTCCGCCGAACTAATATAGTTACAGAGTTTTTGGTGCATGAGGTCCTTTCATTGGATTATCACAAATTGTATGCCTTGTATATTATTATCCCCTTTTGACAGATGGGGAAATTGAGCCTAGACTAGTTCTGTGGCTTAAACTTAAGCAGCTGTTTCCTGGCAGAGCTTTATGGACACGATGCTGTGTCTCAACCTCTGTCAGAACCAAGTGGGTCTGGGCTAAAGGAGAGGAAATGACAGTTTGCTGGGGGGACGGGTTGCTGATACTTTCAACGGGGAAACAGCTTCACAATGTTTTGCCTTCAACATTTTGCACTTCTCCCATTGTGAGAAGTCCAAGGTTGGGGAGACTAATTGGATCGACAGGAAATAAGGGAAGGGCGGAGGCAACATGGAAAGGAAGCTGGCAGTTGGAAGGAAGGAGTGACCCTCAGGGAGTGGAATGGTGGCCAGCCAGAGTACATTTGAGAAGAAGAAATAGAAGCTGAATATGTTGGCCCAAGCACCTTCCTCACTAGAATAACCAGAAGGATCTCAGAGAAAATGAGACCAATGGGGAGGGGCCGTGACTTTTTGTAGCTCAGACCATGGTAAAGCTCATCAAAGACTTTTGAAACTGGTCCTTGGAACACCCAAAAAAGGAGACCATTTGGATCCTTCTATACTTTCTGTTTCTAGACTCCGTTGTGTCCCTCTTCTCAGAACCACAAGGAGAATTTCAGAGGGCATTCAGAACTGCATTAATTAGATCAGCAGGCCACAGCTTTTGTGTAACTCTTTCGATGCACTTAAATGGCCTGTTTCCCTGGTGCTATTAAGACTGAGCAATGTTTCCTGTAGAGGAGAACTCTTTTTCTCTCTTGACCAGGTTTTCTACCTTGGTCCATAAACTAGGAACTTTTGTTCTTTTGAAAATGTTGGCAATTTCTACCCGTTAGTCTTTCTACCCGTTAGCTCTTCTGAATTCACTGCTCCTAGAAGTAGGAAGAAGGACTTATTGGATTGACAACGTGGGTAAAGGGACTGAGCATGGACTCTCTTGGACTCTCTTGGTTCTCTCTCTTGGCACATGTAGACTGCAGAGAGTGGATCTTCTCTCCTGCTCCTGTTCCCCATGGGACAGGCCAACCTGGATGGGGCCCAGAACAGTCTTGTGACTGTTCATGGAAGTGACTCAGTGGAAGCTTTCTTGGCCCCTCTGTGATGGACTGGGTGTGACTTGCTCCCAATTCTCCTTTAGCTGGTTAAGTGTCTCTTCTGCAGACCCGATGCGCATGTTGTGTATATTCCATGATCCAGGCTTCTTAGAGGAGGTGAAAACTATGCTCAGATGTGAGAAATCAGTCAATTGGATTGGGATTGGATTCCAAGTGGATTGCAAGAACATGTAAGATGTACCTTTAACTGGGGAGGGTTGAATTAAAGGAAACAAAGCTGTAGGAGACTAGTGAGGAGACGGTTATGGGAATTTAGGGAGAGATGTTAAGGTTATAATATAAAACAATGGGAGATATTAAAAAAAGGAAATGATTTAAGAGATATTGAGGAGGGAAAATAACCATAACCTGGAGATCTATTGGTTGTGATGGGTAATGGGGAGAAGGAGTCAAGGATGATTTTCAAGTTTAACCAGACAGATGGTCATGCTACCAACTAAGAGACAGAGAACACTTTAGGACATGTTGAGTTTGAGGAGCCAGTGATGTATCAAGGTGGAAAGATCTTGTATGCAGATAAGTACGAGTCTGGCTCACTGGAAGAAGTTTCTGGTTGATAATACAGTCTTTGGAGTTGTGGGTATTTGGTTGGTAATTTGAAAAATGGCACTAAACAAGAGTCCCCATTTAAGTGATAGAAAGAGGAGAAGAGGCCCATGGGGAATCCTGGGAAAGAATAAAAGTAATATGAGATAAACCAGAAGCTGAATTGCCATGGAAGACATGGAAATGGGAGAGTCAAAAAAAACCCAGTGATAAGTAGAGTCAAATCTAGGAAGCAGGCACAGTGAGATGAGGCATGGAAGAACCGTATTGTCATTGGTTCTTGGGAGTGGTTCCAGAAGGGTGGTAGAGATAAAGGCCAGTTTTAATGGGCTGAGAAATGAAAGGCAGTCAATGAATGGCCTTAAAGACAACTCCTTTGATATGATGGGAAGAGAAAACCAGGCCAAGAGGTTGCATGATAGCAGAGCTGAGGAGACGTCAGCATGCATCCAGCTGAGAAGAGGAAGTTACAGGTGCAGAACAAGAGGGGACAGTTTGTAGAGGAAGGAGAGACAATATGGAATGGGAAAGAACACTGAAAAAGGACAGGTAAAGGTTTTAACGATGACACGGATGGCCTGATTTAAGAAAGGACTGTAAATTTTTAGCAGAGCTAATCAATGCAGCTGCCTGGTTGTTTGGCCGCTCAGTGATCCAGCCCAGGGGCAGAGAGGGAGACAGAGTTCTGCATTGGTGGAGTGACAGAGTTTTGCCAGCATGTGGTGCAGGCATGGAGGTATGATGGACTCAGGGATGTTAATGGGAGAATGGCTTAGACAATCCACCATGGGATAAAGACTGGGTAGGGATGGAAAATGGGTGTGAGGGAGCCCAAGACCAGGAGAAAATGTAGCATCTGGGGTAGGAAGCATGCCGATGAGGCCTCCATATGGAATTGAAGGCATGAGAAATGGGAAGGTTAGACCAGACTGGGGAACACTAGCTGTTATGACTTCAAAAGGAGGAAGATCCCAAGGAAGTGGCCCTGCAGGGGTGTGTTAGAAAGTCAGTGGCATTAAGAGGGTCAAGAATTGGAGGCTGAGGTGTTGCTGGGTCTGTGGCAGGGGTGCTGAGGCTGGAATAGACCTCCACTGGATCTGCAGTAGGATGTGTTAAAGCATGGTAGACCGACATCTCCCAGGCTTGACACACACAACCACCTGCCTATTGGACGTCCCACCTGGATGGGTACCCTACAGCTACCTCAGACTCAACTGCACAAAAGCCAGTCTCATTGTGATTTTCCCCCAAATAGTCTTCTCTTCTCTCTTCCTGAGTTCCCTCTCTCAACTGATGGCCCCACCATCTACCTAGTAACTCAGGCCAGAAATCTTTATCTCTCTGACATATCTCATATTCCAGTAATTTCCTTCTCTCATCCTACCCATTATTGTTATCAACAACCTTTCTCTCTGGCAAGAATGGCAGCCTACCTACAATTATCCCTCCAGCTCTAATTTAGCCTTTGAGGTCCTATTAGAATGATTTTCTTAAACTGCTACTCAGTATCTCATTTCTCTCCTCAATAACAAAACTTCATACTCTTAACCAAGAGTCTTAGTATTCAAGCCCCACCTTTTCAAATTTTTACTTATTATTTATTTATTTATTTATTTTTGAGAAAGAGAGAGAGAGTGTGAGTTGGGGAGGAGCAGAGAGAGAGAGAGAGAGAGAGAGGGAGAGAATCTTAAACAGGCTCCACACCTAGCATGGAACCCAACATGGGGCTCCATCTCATGACTGTGAGATTGTGATCGGAGCTGAAATCAAGAGTTGGACACTTAACTGACTGAGCCACTCAGGCACCACTAAAGGCCATTTGATGTCTGTCTCTACCCTCATTTCCAGCATCATTTTCTGTATCTTCTACTCATAGATCTCTAAGTTCTAGGCAAACATATTGATCTCCTGTCCTTGGTTCTGGAGTGTTCTACCTCTCTTTCTTCAGGCTGTTCACTCTGCCCGGGATGCTTTCCATCTTGCCCAATATGGTGTTTCAAAGTCCCACCCCCTTTTCAAGAACCAGATCAAATGTCACCCCTTCCATTCCTCTGGTCCCCCTTTGCCTCCTTTCACCTGAAAGTAGCATGTTTGAATTAAACCTCTCACTGTTTGCATTTTGGGGGGTTTCTGGTTGATGCCATGCATACCTGAGCAAACCTGTTGCCCTGTAAGCAGTTGGAGTAAGGGCCAAGTCTTCATCATATTCCATGCTCTTCGCTCCAAGGTACCTGAGCATAAGTGGAACTTTGGAGGCTATTAGAGTCAAGTGGGAGTCCAGTCTCTGCTTGAACGCCGTGTGGCTTGGGTAAGTTTCTGAACCTCTCTGAGCTTCAATTTCCTCCTCACTAGAATAGGGATAATGAAATTGACCTCACGGTAGCATTGTGAGAATTAAGTGAGGCAACAAAAGCAAAGCAATGAACATTTGCCTGGCAGATTGTAGATGTTAAATAAAGCTTCCTCTTCCCTCCAAATTGTAGCTTTGAATATGTGCGAAAAGAAGTAGGCCACGTGAATTCACATGCTACTCATGACTCTACTCCCAAGGGGACCCATTTCTTGGGCAAGGGTGTAGGACCAAGGGGATCTCTCCTCCCTTTCTGCTTTGCTTTCTTGCAAAAAAATTGTAATGAACATTTCATTTTTTTTTAAGTTAGAAAGCATTATTATCAGTAAATGTGCGTGTATAACATATTCATATTGAGTCATGCTATTTTTCACTGACCTCTCTGGAAATTTTCTGGGCTTGCTCTTGAGAGTTTCCACCCAAAGACTGCTAGCTAAGCCTGTAAAATGTAAAATGATCATCTCTCTGAACAATCCCGAAGTTACTTGGATCCCCCACGGGATCCCCCCACTCCACATTCAATTTCCTTTCATCTGTCTCCTGGGCGGCTCCTGAAATGAGAAGTTTTAATTGTTGTTCTCACCAGGGTTTGGAAGGACACACAAGGCATGTTTAATCATTTGTCTTTCCTGCTGGAGTGGGTGATGGATGGGATGCATTAATGTGGTGTTTCCTCCCCGGATCTTGTCGTTACAGCGTGATGTCCAGGCGGGGTCAGCCATCATGCCAGGGGTCTTGAGATATGCAGGGGCCACCCCCAAATCCCAGAGGATGAGAGGTGCTGGACAGGAGAGCAGGCCAGCATGATCCCAAAAGGTGGTGTAGCAGAAAGAACACAGGCTGTCGAGCCAGCCCCAGCTGTGCTAGGTCCCAGCTCTGCTGTGTCCTTGTTTTGTCACGTCAGGCAAATGCCTTGTTTTGTCTCTTTGGTCCTCAGCATGGTCCTGGGGAACATGAGAATACAAATATCTTCTTCCCAGGATTTTTAGCGGTTAAGTGAAGGCCATCGAAGTTCCCCGCCACAGTATACGTGCATGATGCAAAGGGTCAGGTGATGAAAATCCCCTCTTTGCATCTGTAATTTTTCATCTGTCTGCAGAAGATGCCCTTTCAGATAATGTTGACATTTATACGACATTCAATTTCTGAGCAAGGACCAACCACGTGTGCCCAGATGATATGGAAATATCTGCCCCTTACTCTCAGGGCAGTGAAAGTTTAGTGGAGCTCAGGAAAGGCTGATGAGTTACTTAAGTCCTCCAGTCCAGTCTTGTTGGTTGGGCAGAGGGAGATTCTACAGAAGACTCCAGAAAGCAACAGAATCAAGTCAAGCCCAAGACCCAGATCCAGAAAGCACAACCTCCACCCCTGGATGCTAACACCCTTATTTCATAGATAAAGAAGCTGAGGCCCAGGAAGGTTCAAGTGCCCCATTCAAAGATGCACAGCTGCTGCCTGACATGGGAAAGTCAATAACCATTTCTCAGATGAATGAGTGAAAAGGGCCTGAAGATCACTAGTAACTGCCCACTTGTTTTCGGGAGGCATCTGGGCCCCTTTACCCTGTCACGATCTGTCATTTTCAACTTGTTCTATTCATCATTCCAAGGAGCTGCCCTTGTTACCGCATGGCCCTGGTTCAAGCAGGAGTCTGTACCAGACTCCTATACCACCCAGAAGCCCTTGGCATGGAATTCAGGGCTCCACAAAGCTGAACTTGGGTTCACTTGCCTGACCTCATCTCTGGTTACAAAGTTCTTCTTGGTGATTCTAAGCTCCAGATCTCTATAGCCTTTCTGGCCACAGTCCTCAAAGTTTCCTACTTCTTTACCTTTGTTTACCTTGTACCCTTTCCTCACCCTTTTCTTAGCTCAAGGGGCTTTTCCTCAACATTTCCTGCCTTCAGAATTTTAGTTAAACATGATCTCCTTGGAAGGAGTCATGTCCCGTGCTCCCAAAACACTGCCCGTCCCTCTGGAGATGGCTCTTCAAAGCCAGCTGTGGAGTGGAGCCATTTGTGTCTGTTACCCACTTGGGTGAGCTCCTCAGGGATGGAAGAAGAAGACTGATTTGTCTCTGTAGCCCCAACTCCCAGCCCAGGGTTTGCCATTGGGTAGGGGCTCAGTATGCACTAGGTGAATGAATGATTGTATGAACAAATGAGCCTAACTCCCGTTCATCTGCAAGGAGCTTGGGACAAATGAGTATGAGTTGGTTGGTTAGGGCAGTTGAGAGCATGAGTGGTGCTTAGCTGAGTGGGCTACAAAGGATGAGAAGGGGGCCGGGCCCAGATGGGGAGCTTTGGTGAAGACCCTGGCTAGCCTGGGAGTTGTGGACATCAAGAGTGCCATGTGGAGGTGGTGGGTAGACATTACAGTGCTTTGTTGACATGTAATGGATGCTTGTGATGTGCCAGGACTTGAGTTTATCCCATTCCTTACTTCGTTTACTCCTCATGGTAACCCTAAGAGCAGTTCCCACTATTACCCTCATTTGTCATCATTCTCATTTTGCAAACAAAGGGGTGAAGTAATTCACCCACAGAGACCCAGCTAGTGAGTGGTGGAGCTGGGAGCAAAACCACTTCTGTCGGGCCCCAGGGCTTATGCTCTCAGCCACCTCACTGCATTCACATGACATCCAACAAATGGTGCCTTCACCTGCTACAAAGTCTTGCTCAGAGCTAATCCGGGAGCCGAGACTATAAAGCGGACAATGACCTATGCAATGCTAAGAGAACAGATGTCATGGAAATAGCTTGGATCTCTTTGTGCATGTGTGCGTGTGTTTACCAAAGCTGGTTACAACATTCTCTTACTCCATTTGGGCTGCTATAACCAAATACCATAGACTGGGTGGCTTATCAACAATAGAAATGTATTTCTTCTCCGAAGGCTGGAACATCCAAGATCAAGGTGTCAGCAGATTCAGTTCCTGGTGAGGACCTACTTCCCATCTTCTTGCTGGGTCCTCACATGGCAGAAGAGACAAGGGAGCTCTCTGGAGACTTTTTCATAAGGACACTAATCCCATTCAGAAAGGCTCCACTCTCATGACCTAATCATCTCCCAGGGATCCCATCTTCTTATACCATCATATTGGGGATTACATTGCAACGTAGGAACTTAGTTTTGCCTCCCTCTTTGTTTTTATCTTATTTTTCCTACCCTTCCCCTGTGATCATCTGCTAAGCTTCTCAAATTCCACATATGAGTGAAATCATATGACCTCTGTCTTTCTCTGACTGACTTATTTTGCTTAGCATAATACCCTCCAATTCCAACCATGTTGTTTCAAATGGCAAGATTCATTCTTTTTTGTCACCAAATAATATTCCATTGTATATATATACCACATGTTTTTAACTTTTATTTATTTTTGAGACAGAGAGAGAGCATGAATGGGGGAGAGACAGAGAGAGAGGAAGACACAGAATCGGAAGCAGGCTCCAGGTTCTGAGCCATCAGCCCAGAGCCCGATGCGGGGCTGGAACTCACGGGCTGCAAGATCGTGACCTGAGCTGAAGTCGGACGCTCAACCGACTGAGCCACCCAGGCGCCCCTATACCACATGTTTTTAATCCATTCAAAGAGACTCTTAAATACAGAGAACAAACTGAGGGTTGAGGGGATGGAGGAAATGGGTGATGGGCATTAAGGAGAGCACTTGTTGGGATGAGCACTGGGTGTTCTATACAAGTGATAAATCACTGGAATCTACGCTTGAAGTCAAGTATGTTAGCTAACATGAGAATAACAAACAAACAAACATAGGAACTTAGGTGGGAACACAAATATTTAGTCTACAGCAAATGTTTTTTGGGTACAGCTCATAGGTACAGAGGTTGTCACAGTTTACCAAGCTCCCCTCTGTTATATCTCATTTGCTACTCACACCTATCCTACGATGCTGGTACTGTTTTACAGATGGGGCTCAGAAAATGTTAGGTAACGGAAGCATGGTCACATCCTAGCTTGGTGATAGATTTCGAAATTCAGTGCATGTCCATTGCTTTGTCTTATAAGTGTTGGGGTCTTTGAGGATCGTTTGTTAATGACACTCCTCCTTCCCTGTCCAAAAGAGAAAGTGGATGGAACTTTAAGGTTGGAGAACATGGCTTATATCCTTGGGTAAGTGGGCTTAGCAAAATTAAACCCTAGTATTAAACTGACTTACCCACTTAGTCCAAGCAGCTGGAGTGGGACTGTCCATGTGGGAAGAGGTCCACACAGGTTAGTCCTAGGATGTGGAATAGCAGAGAACTCATGCTTTGGTGGGAACACTCACTCTCAAGATGAAGACTGGAGGAAGTAAACTGCCTGATTTATTTTTCCATACTTGCCAATTAGATAGATAAGTCACTTCAGCCCCTGATGAAATTGAGTGAAGGGAGTAGAGAGAGGCCACTAACAAAGTTCCTTCCATGTGGAAAGAGACAGGAAACATAACGAGTTCCATTAATCATGTTCCTTCCTTAACAATGGAAATATCAAGAGGAAGGAAAACAACTTTCCCCTCGTAACAAGAAGAATCACTGAAAAAACTGGACCCACTGTCTATGCCAGATTGTTGTCAAGAAAAGGTATGTGATGCCTGACTTGAAAGGTATGCCTTGCTAGGAAATTTCACTAGAATACAGCTGGTAAAGGAACACGCTTTCCTTTCAGTGCTGTTGAGAACGATCTTTACGTTTCTTTTCTGAGCATCTTGCCAGTGAAGGATGTGGCAGTCAGGTGAAATCTTCTACCTGATTAAACGTGTCAGAAAGTTAAAACAAGAGCCTTCCTGTGTCACGGAGCAAGAATATCCTGTCTCCTTCAAGGTCCTTTTAGCTGGACTAAGACTCAAAATGAGACAGAGTAACAGGAGAAAAAAATCAAATCGAGTAGTGTACATATGGGGAATCCACACAGATGTGGAAACTCCAAAGGCAGTCAGGCACAGTGAGATATGTATGTCATCCTGAGCTAAGAAGAAGGGGTTAGGGGTCTGGAATTTCAAAAGGAAGAAATACACTTCATAGGAAAATGGGGGGAAAATGGATGTTTGGTAAATAAATGTTTGCTGGGCCAGTCAGAAACAATGAGGCATAGAGGGCTGAAAATCAAAGAGGTCATGCTAGGTTCCTTTCTTACCACCATCCCTAGTTCATATAGTAATGGAGTAATCTATGGAGATAGCTCTCTTCCTGGAGCAGGTCCTCTATCTAAATTATTTTTAGGCAGTTTGGGGGGAAGTAAAGAGCGCTTCCTGAATTTTCTGGGTTTTGATGGCCTTTTCTTTTTTTAAATTATTTTTTTTAAGTAGGCCTCACATGCCATGTGGGGCTTGAACTCACAACCCTGAGATCAAGAGTTGCACGCTCCACCAACTGAGCCACCAGGCACCCCTGATTGCTTTTCAACTCAAAATAATCTTCAAACCAAAGTGGCCTGTCTTGGGGTGGCCTGTCCTTGGCCTCTACACCTGAAATTAGCATGATTATGAAAAATAATGGCATTTTAATTTGAAATACACAGCTACAAAATATGAGAAAATTCCTAGGGGTTTTGATGGAAAGCTTATCCAAAGTATTAGAACTCTATTTCAGCCTTAGATGTGTGTCCCAGAGATAAAATTTTAAATAATGTAGAAAGAAACATTCTATGCCTAGGAATATATTCAGTTAAATTTAACTAATAATAATTGTTTGAAAAATACCATACTGTTCCCAGGTGTTTATGCTTTTTTAAAAAATCAGTTTTATTGAGGTATAATTTACATACTATAAAATTTCCCAGCTTTAAGTATATAATTTTATGGGTTTTGACAGAGGTAAATAGCCATGTAATCACTGGTAATAGTTATTAGTTAGAAAAATACCTAATTCCTTATACAGCAGTTTATGCCTTTTATAAATCTTCAAGGGATCATTCTTTGTTCTCTAGAACTTACCACATTTAACCAATTTCATATAGAATTACATTTTTGACTAAGGAAGGGAACAATTAAAAACTTCCTTTGCACGCAGCATGTACTTTGACACGGAAGCGATGTATGAGGGACAGCACAGTCTGATGCAAAGCAAAGTCCTTCAAAAGGGGAGAAAAATATTTGCTCGATAGCAAAATTGATAATCCCAAATTCATAAAGTAGCTGGAAACCCTGGAGCTGGAAAGTAGCTGGAAACATTGCTTTCTTCAGCTCTGGAGTGATGCTCCCCACACTCCCCTAACATCCTCTCAGGGCAGCTCACGCCCATCTCATCCCGCATTTACATAACACTTTACAGTGAGAAAGTGCTTTCACAACCATTTTACAGTTTAAAAAGTGCTATTGCCTCCATTAACTTATTTAATCTCTTCCTGCTTGCCCTGAAGCTAAACAGGTCCTCTAGTGAATTCACTCAGAGTCGGATCCTGAAAATATCCAACTCTGTTTGCCTGCGTCCCTCTTGCCAAGCCTGGCTCTCTTAATGGCAAGGTGGAAGGTTCCACTGCCATCAGGCTAGAAATCCATCCGCACTACCCATCATCCTGTAGGTTCCGTTGCCACTGAACGCTGGGTGTCGGGGGCTGATGAACTGGAGAGTCTTCTCCAACAGTAATTTGGAACTCAGGCTCCAGAGCCAAGACCCCTCTGGGGTCTGGCTGGGATTTGGGATGTGTGAAAGAGCAGTGCAGGAGAAGGCTCCGGAGTGAATCTCAAGAAAGAAGTCTTTTGCCTAATTGCGAGGGTGAGAGAGAGTCCTTAGGTGAGGACGGCAGGGAGTTTTCTCCCCATCTTCAGAGGAAGTGCTCTGCTGGCCCAGGACACAGAAGAGAGATGGAATGGGGGATGACTTATGCCCTTCCCCATGGCAACGCCCACATCCCTGGCCCCAGGTGGGAACAGGTCACTAGGATTAGAATAACACCTTTCGGGGGCAATGCTTTAGGAATCAGAGAACCCGGATCCAAGTGTCAGCTCTGACATGAAATTGCTGTTCGCCCTTGAGCAAGCTTTCTTTGACCTTCGATTGTCTCACCTGTCAAAGGAGGGGAGTTGATTGTCGGGTGTTTTCTAGAACCAGAATTCTAGCACTCTGTGGAAGGAGAGCTAGGGGGAAGAGATACCTAGAAGTTGTGACAGGTGGTTTGAGTGGTGGACAGAAGAATGGGGAGACCGTGTGCACTGCAAACATAGGCATCTCAGCCTAGTGGTGCCCCAGCTCCTCCTTACCTCTTGACGACTCTACTCAGCGTTCATTTTCCCTTCTTCTTCTCTTTGGGTCTTCTTGGACCCCTCAGATTTAGAGCCCTGAGGGATCACCCCAGTTTGTAGTATGACTTGTCAGTAGAAGTGTGAAGGTTTTGGAGTAAGTGGATATTGACTCAAATACTGGCTCCAACCCTCACTCGCCTGGCAGGTCGCCTCTCCTTTCTCATCCATGCCTGTGAAGGAGGGATAATGTTTCCTATGTCCCAGATCTGTTGGGCAGATGATGTGTGTAAACCACTTAACATAGAAGCCACTCAATGAATGACAACTATTGCTAATAATAATAATAATAATAATATTGAAATAGTAGAAGACCTCAGAATCACTGACATTCTCTCCCCCACTTTCTCCCATTCAACACTGTAGGGGCTCTCATGGAGATATCAGAACCATGGCTTGATCATGAGTTCTGGAAGCCCTTCTTCCCCATCTCCCCACAGAGGAAAACAAGGTTGGAGCAAAAAGTCTGGCACTGGGATGTGCCCCAGATCCACACGCACCAGCTGAGAGACCTTGAGCCCTCTGAGCCAGTGTTTCTTGTTTGTTAAATCACTCATTCATTCAGTAGGCTTTTTTTGGGCATTGTGTGCTGGATGGCACTGTGTAAAGGAGATATGTAACCCCAATCTACCTGTCTCAAGGGTTGCCATGGGGACCAGAGGAGATGATGTTAGGGGGCAGTTGGTGGGATTTAAAGAGGGTTCTGAACATTGGTTATTCTTTACTATCACTAAAGTCATTGCTATGGTGATACACAAGGCCAGGTACATGAAACTATGAGGCAGGAAAGGCCAGAGAGTGCTCTTAATGGGGTTCATGCAGAAATCCAGCTTCTGCTGACTTGAAGATGGAGAGGAAACTGACAGCTGGACTGCGCCGCCTGGAAGGGCAGGACCAGGAGGTGATCCTGTTCATCCTGCTCATCCCTGCGTCTCTGGTGCCTCACCACACACCAGGCACAAGCGAGGGTCTCGGAAAGGATTGAAGGGAGCAGGGAGGGATGGGTATGGCAGCTACTTCAGCTGTGTCCACATGAGGCTTGCAGTCCTAAATATTTATATGAAACCAGTAATCACACATGTGATGTTCTCTCCAGCAATGCTCAGCTGCTTGGGTGCCAGCACCTAAAGAAGGTAGTGGAAGAGGGTCATTGAGCTCAATCATGGTGGTACCTGGCCAAGTAAGAGAAATGGGAGGAGAGAGACAACAATGTGGTGCATTCTGCAAGAAAATTGACTTTAAGGGTGGACCAAAGAATCTAAAGTTAGAAGGGGTTGTGCACTGGGAAAGTGCCAGCCCTTGGAATGGAGAATGTGGTCAGATGGAAGAATGGTGGCAGGGGGGCTGGAGTGAGTGACCTGTGGAATTCTTGCAGCTGAGGTTTGCAAGGTGATGTGATCACTGGTGGTGACAATGTCTGGGGTGTGACAATGCGAGTAGGTAATTTTGTTGGGATGAAGAAGGTTTTGGATGTAGAAAGGTCAGGAACTGATGGGCCAAGGAGCTGAGTTATCTACACATATGTTGTAGTCATTGAGAATGAGGTTTTGGATGGAAGAGATGGTGAACCGAGAGTTCAAGTTAGCAGTGAATGAGAGGAATAACAGAGATAAGTAACTGACCAGAATAAGGGGAGGTACAGCTGGGTAGAATGAACATCGAGAAGTGAGGAGGGAAAATGGTCTGGAATAGGCATTATGAAGCAAGGAAGACACTTAACTTGTTCCTGGTGCTGAGATAGGAAGATACTTTAGGCATGTTCTGATACATGGGGACTTGGTTTTCCAGCCAGCAGCCAATTAGAAGCAATAAACCAGGAAGGAGAAAAGACACCAAGAGCTGGCCTAATAGTTGGTGGTAATGCTAGGAGTGGTAATGCTTGGGCTGATGTCAGGGGGGAAACTGATGAACTACACAAAGCATATGCACTCAAAACATAAAGTGGTCCTTGGGGAAATGGCTGTTTCTAGGGCTGGGGAAGGGAATACACAGGATGAACCTGGAGTGTCTTGGAGCATTGGAAAGTCAGGAAGTACAACCAAGAAAATCCACGATGATGGGAGTATGCCAAAGGGATACAGGAGCCAACCAAAGGGGCTCCCGATGACCAGAGCTGCAACAATTTGAATCACAAAAAAAATTGAGTTGTACCAGATTATAACCTGAAGTATAAAATAAATATCCACACATCCATAGTGACATACATACGTGATAGAATAAATAAGTGAGAGAGAATAGACAAATCTCACACGCACAAGAATTCCAAATAATTTATGTAAATCCGCCACCCTCAAGTAGGAGGAGCACAACTTCCCATTCTCCAAGTGTGAGCTCTGCATGGTGACTTCTGAAGGATGGCAGAATAGGCCACCCCAAACTATGACCCTTTGGCATAAAGATTATATTGAGCTGAAGGCAATTGAGAATAAGCAGATATAAGGAAAAGACTCTCACCTCCCTCTACTTCCCAAAAGCAAATGCATACACTTATAAAGGTGTCTCCCCCGTCCTTCTCTGCCAGGAAGGACAGCGTTAATCAATGAGACAACTGTAGGAATCTTAGCCCAGAGATAGCATCTGAGGAATCTACATAACAGATTATACTAACTAGCTCTTATCTTTTATCCATTCCCCCATATATTTGCCTTCCCCAGAAACTCAAAGTCCTTTTCCTTGGTCTTGTCACTTCTGTTCAGTATGTAATTTTGTTTTGTTCAGATGCTCTCTAAGCCTGTGTTTTAACCACTTTTTTGAGTTACTCATCACCAAGTGCTCCCACCTACAATGCATGTGTCAATGCTCTTCTTTGCTTTTCTCATATTAATCTGTCTGTTGTCAGCCTGTCACAGGGATCCAGACAATGACCCTAAGATGGATAGAAGTTCTCCTCACCTACACAGTAGGGGACACTACTGTGCTCTTCCCCTCCAAAGAGTAAAGTATGGGAAAGTGGGGAGGGGAAATGAGGGGAAATGAGTAACTTTACAGGGGATAAACATAAGAAGCATGGCCTCAGTCAGGTGATCAGGACTGAGGACAGCAATGATAAGTCATGATGCTAGTATGTACCCTTCCTTTGCTATCTTCTGGTGATCTGTCTGGTCTTCCTGCCCCAAACCCGTAAGCCCAGCCTAATAATGAGAAAAACACCAGACCAATCCCAACTGAGGGACATTCTACAAAGTACCTGACTCACCAAAACTTTCAAGGTCATCAGAATCAAGGAGAATCTGAGATCCATCACAGCCCAGAGGAGCCTTAGGAGACATGATGACTGAATGGGATATGGTGCCCTGGGTGGGGTCTTGGGACAGAAAAAGAATGCTGTGTTGGAAACTAAGGAAATCTGAACAAAGTTTGGTTCATTAATGACGACAAATGTACCATAGTAATGTAATAAGGTAATGACAGGGGAAACCAGGCATGGGGTGTATGAGAACTCCCTATACTATCATATAGTTTTTTTATAAATCTAAAACTTTTCTTAAATAAAATTAAAACCTTATTTAAAGAATACAGTGGACCAGTTTCTCTCAGTGAAAGGACAAACAACTCTGCATACTTTATTAGGATCTATGGGTCTCAAGACCCTTATTCTAAAATACTAGATATTCATTATGAAATTTATAATTTTGAAAAAATAACATTATTTTTCAGCCACTTAATTTCAGATGGCAGGGATGAATGTAACACCTTTAGAAGGATGTAGAAGACATCTTTAGATCTAATAATGATTAAAAAGTCACTTGCATCATTGACTGACAAATGAATAAAGATGTGGTATGTATATATACACACATACACAATGGAATACTATTCAGCGATAAAAAAGAATGAAGTCTTGCCATTTGCCACAGTGTGGATGGAACTAAAGTGTATTATGCTAAGTGAAGCAAGTCAGAGAAGGACAGATATCATATGACTTCACTCATGTGGAATTTGGGAAACATAACAGATGAACATAGGGGAAAGGGAAGGAAAATAAGACAAAAATAGAGAGGGAGGCCAACCATTAGAGATCTTAAATACTGAGAACAAACTGAGGGTTGTTGGAGGGGCGGTGGGTGGTGCAATGGGTTACATGGGTGACGGGCATTAAGGAAGGCACTTTTCAGGATGACCACTGGGTGTCATATGTTAAGAGATGAAGAGTTTGACTCCTGAAGGCAAGACAACACTGTATGTTAACTAACTTGAATTTAAATTTTAAAAAAAGGCACTGGCACTAGAGATAACGTTGGCTACAACAGTTGAAAGCTCCAGCTTGACTATTAGCCAGACTTGGGCTTGAATCGCATCTACTAGTTGTGTGGCTTTGGGCAAGTACACTCGACTTCTCAGGACCTCAGTTTCTCCATCAGCAAAATGGGAATAAAGTACCTGCTTTGTGTTCAACACTTCCATGAAAATTAAATGAGATAAAACACAAGCAAAGAGTCTTGCAAAAGCTGTAAAACTCCTAGCCCCTGGCATACACTTGACACATGACAACCCTCAAGCAAGTTGTGTCCAAGTCACCCATGTCTCCTTTGGATAGGATTGGAGTCACCATGGCTGCTTAAACCTTCACAAGCACACAACTCCTCCAGGGATCTTAATAAAATGCTGATTCTGATTCAGTAGGTCTGGGTGGGGTGTAGACTCTACATCTCTCACGAGCAACCAGGTGATGCTGATGCTGCTGGTCTGGGGACCCTATGATGATCAGTGAGAATCCAGGCTATCATGGACTGGCCCTGACCTGCGCACTCAGTGTCCTTGGGCAAGTGACCTTCCCTTGCTGGGACTTACTCTCCTGTCAGTGAAATAAAACAGTACAAACTAAGCCAGAAAAGGGCAAAAATTTCCTTTCCAAGAGCGATGGCTTTGCCTCCCAAAGTGACAGCACTGGTCTATCCTGGTGCTGGCTGGCTGGCACTGTCCCACACCCAGACCCTGGAAAACCCAGGCAGTGGCTGCACCTGCCAGTTCCCTCCCAATTTCTCAAGAGGTGACCCTGTTCCAGCCTCCCCAATTGCTTAAGGTTTGTAAGGATCATAGTGGGGACATTTAAAAGGCTCAAGGGGGGAAAAACCCTAATTTTACAGATAAAATTAAATGGAACAAATTGCATTATTTCCATCTGAATTCCCTTCCTCATGGCTCATTTTGACATGCAGGAAATAAATTGCCATCAACCCCCCAAACCAGCTGCTTCCAGTCAGAGTGAATGGATCATGATTTAATGAAGACAGCCATCTGGTACAGGGTAAAAACCCTAATTAAGCAATATATGAATCAGAACAGAATTAGCCAAGTCCTTACAGCTCTGTAAATGCTGGAAGCCACATTGGAGTCGTCACCACGTGGGACAGCCTCTCTCTATGCAAGTGTGGACACAGGAGAAACCCGTCCCACACCTGCGATCCTACAGCCCCAACAGGAGGGTCCAGATCCTGGGGTGCTAGCTGAAATAAACAACCACTTCCAGAGGAAGCTTGGTGGCAGTAATGAATGCCCTTCCTGTGCGTGCGGCGTGTCACAGTTTGCCAAACATTTCATGCCAGGAGTACCTTGAACCCTCTGCCACTCACCTCTATGGGTAGGGCTGACAGTCACAGACCCAGGGTTATTGATTCATTCAAGAGCCCACAGCCAGGAAGGAGCCAGGTCAAGCCCAGAATCCAGGCCATTGGCCTCCAAATCCTAACATGGTGGCTGCCTCCTCCTTAGGTGAATATCCCTAAGGTCCTTGTGCCATCCTAAATTACGGAGAGACTCCAATGATCCAGGCTCGGCATGGTCAGCGCCCTCTGCCTCTTTCAGATGTTGGAGGGAAGACTCTAATGCCCCTTAAAGTTCTCTGGACAGCGTTCTTGTTGGACAGAGGACCAGCTAGCTGGGAGGCCATGACCCTTGTTTCATGGTTGTGTCAGCAGAGCCTCCAGCTCTCTGCCTTGCACCTCACAGGTACTCAATGCATAACTGTTGAATGGGTAAAGGAATAAATGAATGACCTTGAGAAGTCCTTGTATCTCTCTTGGCTTAACCCTGGAACTCCAGAGAAACATTCAGTTGCTACCTCTTGCCATAATTTAAAGCTCTCAATATATTTCGTGTTTATCAAGGACCTTGATAAAAACGAAGAAGTTGCACCACCAGATGATGCACTCCCACTGGAGCAGGACCAGTGGGACCACTGACCAAGGACCAGAAATCTTCAAGCTCCGTACCTTGCCAGCCTGGAATTGTCCTGCTTTAACAGCACTGCTAGAGGTGGATGGTAGCTCAGCCTTGTCTCAGCTTCCATGTCCTTTGTTACTACAGAGGAGAAGTGCATTTTCCCATTGGTTTCCCTACTAGTTGTGTCTTTTTCTCTTTTGGAAATCGTGTCTTTCATTCACTTAACTGCAGAACATTTTTCTATTAATGGGTCTGAGTTCTTTATATGGTACAGTAACCCTTTGCTGCAAACATTATCCCCGTGTGCTTTCTCCCCTCTGCCCTCCGCATCCCCGTGTGTTGAAATTTTAAATGTTGCTGGAGTCCCTTCTGCCCCTTGTTCTCCCTTGGGCTTTTTTCTGTCACTGCTCTATCACGCAAATCTCTCCTCCCCCCAGATATTTGATAAATATTCATTTCCACTTCTTCCAGCGTTCTATTGATTTTTCTCACATTGACATTACCTCTGTAATCCATCTGGAATGTATTTTGATATTTGGAGGAGGGGCTTTCCTTCTGGCTTCTTACTTCCTCATTCTCCATGTGGCTGTAGAGGCCCAGACAAGACCGGATTAAAATGGATGCGACTAGACATCAGCATGAGCCTGAGCGGATCCCAGGCTTGTATCAGGCACGCTGAGTGTCTGAAATTAGATTGCTCTGGGGAAAGAAGGCTCGGTCATCTTAGCACAAGTAGAAGAAGAAACAAGACAAGGAATTACACGTATTGTTTTTAGGTCCTAAACTTCTATTCATTCTGGAGATTCGGATGCAGGGCCATTTCTCCTGGGAGGTATCTCCTATTACTCTAGTCACAGTCTGGATTTGACGCCCTTCCTCTGCCCCACAGCAGCTCCTTTCCTTCCCATTTTATTAGCCACAGGAGATAGCTGTTGAGTATTGACTTACCTGGTTCTGCATTGCCACTGAGAGCTCTCAGTAGGGGACCTTGACTTATCTTTTATTGGCTGTTGTTTTCCTAGCTCCCAACACAGCCCCTGCTCATCGAAGCCCCTCAGGAAGCATGTTTAATGAGTGTATAGACTCATGAGTAAGTGACACGTATAAAGTTCCATTGGGCACCTGCCATGTGCGCTGAGCATCTTTGTGACACTATCTCATGATTTTGCACAACAAACTTAAAGGCAATGATGATTATCATTTCATTTACCCACCAGGAAACCAAGGTTCAGAGAGGTAAGGGACTCAACTACAGGGTTTTGAGCTGCAGTTTCCAGTGATGCTGCACAAGCTTACCTTGTCTGGAGCCTTCTTTTTCAGACGAGGACATGAAAGCTCAGGGAGAGGCCCACGGTCACATTGTCAACATGCTCTCAGGCAGACTCATGTGGCACACGAGGTCAGGATGCTTTAGGGACCCCAAGACCATCATCTCTTTCCAGCTCCTAGTGGGTGGGCCAGAGTCTTGCCAGTGATTGGTTCTCAGAAAACAATGATTGACCTGAGCCAATTTGAACTTGTTCTAAAAGTTTGACGCCAATGCCACTAGCCCTGTCTGTGGCACTTTCCACTTTTCCAAACACTCTTACTTTGCTGTCTTGAGCCCACTGGTTCTGCCATCCCTGAGAGTAAATAAAGTCTGAGGCTATGGGGGACAAAGCATCCTGCAGGGATGTTCAAATGACCATGATTCTCATCTGTGTGCACGAAAGAGAGGAAATTACTGACCTGGGGAATTCTGTATCCTCTGTTGTGATCATTAATTTTATGTGTCAACTTGATTAGGCCACAGGGTGCCCAGACATTTGGCCAAACACGATGCTGGTGGGTCAGCGAGGGCGTTTCTGGATGAGAGTAACATTTGAATCAGCAGACAGAGAGGAGCAGATTACTCTTCCCGCGTGGGCGGGGCTTGGCTCTCACATATTGAGGACTTGAGAGGAGCAAAAAGGTTGAATAGGAGGGGACTCCTCCTGCCTGGCCACTGAGCTAACCTATTTGTCTTTTCCAAACTTCAGACTCAAACTGCATCACCGACTCTTCTTGGGACTTGAACTTGTGGCTTGAGAACAGAACTGCACATCGGATTGGGTCTGTTTCTCCGGAGAAGCCTCATTAATACATCTGTGTAAGGAGATGCCGTCTCTCCTTCATCCATTAGGGGGACAGGTGTCCTTCCAAGAGACAAGTGACTCTCTGTGCTCAGTGCTAGCTGCTTGCAAAGTACTTCCAAAGACATCCAGTTTAATGGCCACAAAAACCCTGGGAGTGAAGAATTGGTATTCTCCCATTTACAGGTGGGGCAACTGAGGCCTGGAAAGATAATAATTTGCTCCTGGCTGCACCAGTTCCCCAACTCCCTTTCCAGTGGTCTTCCGGGTGCTCTTTTCTGGGCTGCAGCCTGGACCTGTGGTCTTCCTCAGGTGTGGTGCACAGAGTCAGATCAACGGTCCTGGTTAGAAAGTCACCCCAGGACCCAAGACTTAGAAGCTTACTTTTGTGCTTCATCCAATGGGCCCAGTTCAGAGAGTTAGAAGGCTGTGACGAGAGGGGCACTGGCCTTGGGGGTTCCAGGGCTCTGGGTGACAACATGGCCCAGGATGCGGCTGAATCGGGTGGCCAAGGTGGACAAGAGTGATGGTCATGTGGAGCGGTAGATATGACAATGACTGAGGCAGGAAGGAGAAGAAATAGGGCCCGGAGGAGTCTGCAGCAAAGAGAATACATAAGGGCATTCACGCTCCGTTATGGACCAAATGCGTGCATGCCCCCCAATTCATATGTCGAAGCCCAACCTCCGGTGTCACTCTATTTGGAGATGGGCCCTCTAAAGGAGTAAGGTTACTGGGGTCGTAAGAGTCAGGCTCTGGTCCCATAGGATTCATGTCCTTCTAGGAACAGACAGAGTGAGTGCTTTCTGTCCCCTCCCGCTCCCTTTCCTCCCCGAGCGCACACAGAGAAAGGGCCATGCGAGCACACAGCAAGAAGGCAGCCATCTGTCCACCAAGCAGAGAGGTCTCACCAGGTGCTGGCACACTGGCACCTTGGTCTTGGACGGCCAGCCTCCAGAACCGTGAGTAAATGTCTGCAGCTTAAGCCACCTGGTCTATGGTGTTTTGTCATGGCAGACATTCCTATTTCATTTTTCATGTTTGTTTATCTTATTGAGAGAGCGAGAGAGCGAGCACGAGTGGGGGACGGGCAGAGACAGAGGGAGAGAGAGAATCCCAAGCAGGTTCCATGCTGCCAGCGCAGAACCTGACACGGGGCTCCATCCCACGAACCGTGAGATCACAAGCTGAGCCAAATCAAGAGCCAGAGGCTCAATCGACTGAGCCACCCAGGAGCCCCCAGACGTTCCTATCTTAAAACAAACAAGGGGAGTCTGCTTGGAATTCTCACTTTCCCTCTTTCTTTGCCTCTCCGTTGATTGTGCTCTCTCTCTCTCTCTCTCTCTCAAAATAAATAAGTAAATTTAAAAGAAACAAACAAGCACCCATATGCAGCTTGATGCAGCCTGTGGCCCACTAGCTTGCAATCTGATGGTCAAAATCATTCATGGTGTGGAGTCCAAATTCTCCATGAATAAAGAGGGAGAGCCAGGGGCTGGGGAGAAAACGTCAGGAAGGAGAGGCCACGGACGCATATAGCCCAAGGATGTGGTGCTTAAAGAACGGGGGTTTGTACTTGACGCTGCAGAAATAATGGTCCAGAAGGGGCAGTGGGGAGGGAGGGGAACGCTCGGCCTGTCTCTAACCCTGTGACAACCCTGTGACGTGAGGACGAGCAGCTCTCACTGCAGGGGCCTGTAGGGGAAGTGACAGCCCCCAGGAATGGGCTGGGGAGCCAAGCCTCAGTTAGGGCAAGAGGCGGAGAGCAGACAGGCCAGACTCACGTTCTGCTCTGCAGGATGGGGTTCCAGAGCACAGAGTGGGGGGCGGGGAGCTCAGGAGAGCGAAGGCAACACGGAGAGGGGCACAGTGTCAGACCGAAAGGGTCCGCCTGGGGGACGGTGGCCAAGAAGGCGGGGACGACAGGCTCAGAGGGTGACCTCACCCCAAGGTAGGTGGGCGATCCTGAACCACCCACCCCGCTCACCCAGTGACGTGTGACTTCTGGCCCCTCCACCTCCAGAGCAGTGCCCAAAGCAGAAGGCCACAGAGAGGGAGTGCACCAGTCTGAAGCAAGAGGCGGCAGAAGGATCAAACCCAGTGGCAGTGCAGACATCAGACCCTATCTCTGCAGCACCAGTCAGACTCAGAAGGGCACGTGGCGGTGACAGATCAGGGGTCTTTCCGGAGAAAGCGGCTCAATTCTAAGGTGCCACCTAAGAGCCACTTGTGGAAATAAGGCTGTCTGTTGGGAGCAGGGGCGCGGTGGGAGAGTAGCCCGATGGGCCGGAGGCTGGGCTGTCTTTAGGAAAGAGCTCTGGTTTTATTACTGCTGACGAGGATTCCTGCTTTTATATTTTAGTGCTAAATGATGAAATACTTGAAACACACAGAGAAAAGTACAAACAACACGATAGCATATTTGTGCCAAAGAAAAATATTGCAGACACCACAAAACTTTTGCCTCCTTCTTCCTGAAAGTTCCCTCTGCATTGAAGCTGGCACAGAGCCTTCCTACCCATATTTTTGTACTTTTGTGACGGAAGAATAAACACCTAGACAATTTATAGTAGCATTGTGTATGCTTTTAGAATATACACACATAGTACCAAACTGCATATACGCGACAAGCTTTAAAAATAAACAGACATCGGAACACCTGGCTGACTCAGTCAGTTAAGCATCTGACTTGATTTCAGTTCAGGTCATGGTCCCTGGGTCGTGGGATCGAGCCCCGCATCAGGCTCCGCACTGAGCGTAGAGCCTGCTTGCGATTCTCTCTCTCTCTGTCTCTCTCTCTCTCTTTCTGTCTCTCCCCCTCTCCCCTGCTGGTGCTTTCTCTTTCTAAAATAAGATAAAATATAAAATAAAATAATATAAAATAAAATAAAATAAAATAAAATAAAATACATATAATATAAATATATAATAAATGTGAAATATAAATATACTAAAAAAAAGGAAAGGAAAGAAAAGAAAAGAAAAAGGAAAGGAAAGGAAAGAAAAGAAAAGGAAAGGAAAAATAGACACACACACACACACACACACACACACACACACACTGCCAGGCCCAGCTGGTTTTATAGCTGAAGGTTTCCAATATTCAGTATATGCAAGGACTAGGGAATCCCTGGTTTGTGCAGGTCCTACTGGCCTCATCTCCATGCCACCAAGACCTCGTCCACACTTTGTCTCCTCTGCCATCAGAAAAGTCCCCAACTACTGAAAAAGCAGCGCTCAAGCCCAGTTCCAGAACACCGGCGTCAGGTCACTACAGCTCTGACTTGGGGCGTTTCTGACACCATCTCCTGTCTCAGGAGCAGCCGTCCTGCCCTCTCCATCCGGTAACCTTGCATATTAAGGACCACTTTCTCCTTCTCACAGGCGTATCCTTCATTTCCTCCCTGCCTCGTGGGCAGAACCAAATCTTCCTGAGTGTGGGCACGTGGCTAAGGACTAGAGACCGTTTCTTCCCACGCCTTTGGCATTACCAGGGCGGGTGGGGTCCAGACAGGCCATCCGAGGGCTGTTTTCTGGAAGCAGCCACTGGCTCTGTGGAAAATCGGGACCGACTCCAGTCAAGCTTCTTAGTCTGAGTCCCCCTGTCTTTGGACGCTTTGCTGGAGTAAAGTTTCCCCAGCAGGACGCCTGTCAGGCAAGGTGAGTGACATCTTCCATTCTTGATTGCCTCCTCCAGCCTATTCTTCACTGGAGCTGGAGACAGGTAATGACACCAGCTTGTGGACACTCTGTCAGACTCACTGAAGGAGCATGGGACAGGCAGGCCCAGTGAAATGGTGGTATTTTTAGACCCCAGCTTGCGGAAACCTCTTATCCCCCGGCTGTGACACGTTTCTGATAACCTCTGTTCACTCTGAAGGACTCAAGCGTATGCATCTGTGCAGAAAACAGGATTTCAGGGTCCAGAGGGAACCAAAAGGCCATCTCCTTCCAGCCTCGAACACTTCGGGTGAGAGGGGTTTCCCGATGTCAGTCTGTCCCCGCCGTCCGCCCGCGCCTCCCACCCCCATCTCCAGTCTGCTTTCCACGTGGTCAAGAGTGATCTTTCAAAATACCAATCTGACCTTGTCACACCCTTGCTTAAAATCCTGCAAAAGCTCTTTCTTGCCACCAGGATGGGGCGTGACTTCTGCTGGTCCGCAAGCCCCCTGCTTGTCCTGCATAGCTGACATTCAGAAAAAGTTTGTTCACTAAGTACAGTGAGCGAGCGAGTGAGTGAGTGAATGAATGAATGAACGAATGAATGAGGAAAGCCTCTTGTCCAAAGTTGCATACGAGTGAGCCCAGAACGAGGATTTCCACCCCAGCGTGAGTGTCACCATCTTTCATGCCCGATTCAAACATGCGAAGACCCCACTGATAAAGGGAGGCCATCAAATGCGAGGCCGGGCTTGCACCTAAATCTCCAAAGTGCAGAAATGGCTTTTCAGCCCTAATAGGTCTGTCTTCGTGCCGCAGCCACACTGGGAGGTCAGCTGTGGGGTGTGGGCAGCTTCAAGTGAGACTGGCAAACAGGGAATTACCTAAAGCCCATGGCTGGTAGCTTGAACCCCTCCATGAGTTGAAAGTTTTCTGTTGAGAGGTTTTTTAAATAAATTTGTTGTTTTTTTTTTATTTTTAAAGAAAAGTAATGGCATGCATAATTATATATATATATATATAATTTATATATATATATATATAATTTATTGCCAAATTGGCTAACATACAGTGTGTAAAGTGTGCTCTCGGTGGTTGGGGTAGATTCCCGTGCATCATTGCTTACATAGGACACCCAGTGCTCATCCCAGCAAGTGCCCTCCTCAATGCCCATCACCCACTCTCCTCTCTCCCCTGCCCCCCCCCCATCAACCCTGTTTGTTCTCTGTAGTTTTTTAATGTTTATTTATTTTTTGAGACAGAGAGAGACAGAGTGTGAGCGGGGGAGGGGCAAAGAAAGAGAGGGAGACACAGAATCCGAAGCAGGCTCCAGACTCCGAGCTGTCAGCACAGAGCCCAACATGGGGCTCAAACTCACGAACCGTGAGATCGTGACCTGAGCCGAAGTCAGGTGCCCAACTGACTGCGCCACCCAGGCGCCCCTGTTCTCTGTATTTAAGAGTCTCTTGTGGTTTGGCTCCCTCCCTCTCTGTAACTCCCCCCCCCCCCCCCCCCCCCCACTTCCCCTTCCCTATGGTCTTCTGTTAAGTTTCCCAGGATCCACATATGAGTGGAAACATAACGGTATCTGTCTTTCTCTGCCTGACTTACTTCACTCAGCATAATACCCTCCAGTTCCATCCACGTTGCTGCAACTGGCAAGATTTCATTCTTTCTCATTGCCACGTAGTGTTCCATTGTGTATATAAACCACATCTTCTTTATCCATCATGGTTGAAAGGCTTACAGGACAGAATGCGCATGATCTTTAAGAACTGTAGGGCAGTGCGCCCTCTATCGGACATGCTCGGAATTGCACCAGGCCCCTGGCTCCTTCACTTTCTCCTTCATCCCTCTTCTAGGTGTCCGTTGAGTGAGCGCCATATTCCCAGCATTTGCCAAGGGTCGGGGTAAATGGTGACTAGGAAAGACGCAGACCTCCACTGGTGGTGTGGACAACCTGGCAGGGAAAGCGAACCCTTCTGCAATCTATTACAAGGGTGGCGAGTGCTTTTTTAAGTGGAAACCCAGGGCGCTAAGCAAGCACATGGCTTGGAGACCTTTCCTGAGCTGCGTGGGCAGGTGCAAATGGGGAGGAAGAAAATGAAAGCCTATCCACTTCACCTAATACTCACCGAGCGGCCGTTATATCCCAGACACTGTAATGGTTCTGGGACACGAAGGGAAGAGACAGAATGTCTTCTCTGGAACAGCTCAGAGCCTAGTGGGGGAAGCAGGGCAGGAGATCCCAAAGCAATGACAACTTTCACCACCAAATAAGGGCCAGTAGACCTTCCACATAGTCGCTGTGATCCTCATAATCCTATGCTGTAGATGTGGACCTACGTGATGTGGATGTTACTCCTTTTGAACCGTTGAGGAATTCAGGTCTCCTGGTTGACTCTAACTCTTAGTTCTGCTACTCCATTATCTGGTCTCCCCCACCTGGTTAAGTTCAAACCAGAAGTACTTTCGGTAGCACAAGCTTCACCACAACCCCGTGTGACCCGTATTTCTACAGATGAGACCCACGACGCCAATGGTCCAGAGCCTCGCCTCTGGTCCCACAGCTGTAAAGAGGGAGCTGGTCTGGAGCAAGTGCTTTGGAAGGAAGACACTTCAGAAAACCTGCCACTCACCAGGTATGCGACCTTGGGACCAGTGACTCCTCTCAATTTCTCTATCATCTGCTTCATGAAATTGTCTTGAGGACTCAAGATAACATGTTTCAGAGCCTGACATCTTAAGTAATCAATATATGCTATTATTATTATATTAATATCATTATTATTACTGGCTCTTCGGGGGATTGTTTTCCCCACTCCTTGTATCTCCATGTGGAGGGACCCCCACTAAGGTGATACTCTCTGCCTCTCCCCTTACTCATCCACACCTCCTCGGGGAGGAAGGCATCATTTCCCTGATGGGGAGCCCGGAGAAGGAACCAGCCATTCTGGGCTCGGTCAGCTGCTTCTGGATCCTCTCAGAACCAGCTCCTGGGTAGGCACAGTTGTCTAAGTCAGAGGTAAAATTTCAGGGACCCCACACAACTGAGCCCCTTGCCTTGACCGTGCTTTTCTTGGCTAACGTGTGTTTGGATCTCTCCCCCTGCCTGTCTTTATCTTGTAACATGTTTGGAACTTGGGTGGGGAGGAAAAAGGTATTATTTATCAACCCCTCCAAACCCCAACATCAGCCAAAAGTGAAATCCAGTCTTCTTCCTGCAACTTCTCACTCTAACTTGTGCTGCCTCTACAGGCTTTAGGTTGTTTGGAGTAGCGAAAAAAAAAAAAATTGTTCTCTGCCCGAAGATCTACAGAGCCTGCACTTGCCCTTAGAATCATTGTAGAACTTGGGAACCTGGTCAGGGTAATGAACCCAAGGCCGTCATTCCTTATGAGATGGGAACTGGGACCAGGGAGGGGCTGTGATCCTCGGAAGGCAGCTGGGCAAGGATGGAGCTGGACCCAGCTCTCAGGCCCTAAGTGCCAGGTGGGTGCTTTCTCCCATAGGTGCTGCCTCCCAGCACCTGGATGTGCTGCAGGCTTTCCTGGGCATCAGGCATTTGATCAAAAGAATTGGGTCATGAATGGGGAGGGGTGCTGGTCGTGAGAAATAATAAGATGGGAGAAGCAGGTGTCGAGGTCCCCAAGGGGCTGGCTCCTCGAGCCCAGGTCCCTATGTGAAGGTCAGCCTTGCCTGCTGTGAACAAGAGGAAGCAAGGTCTTCATCGGTGTGTGGGTCATGTTCTTCACAATGAAACCCTTTAAAGAAAGTGAAATGGATCTTTGGCTGATCTGAGGCTCTCAACCCAGGCCTGCTGGAACCTGACATCAGTCTCAGGAGTGTGAGGGCAACACAGGCGATCTCCTAGTAGCAGAGGTCTTCCACCGACCCCTGAGCTGCCTGAGCTGCCTGGTCCCCCATGCTCCTGTCCTCCACACAGCAGGCGTGGCCACTATCAGGACTCTGGGCCTTTGCTTATGCCGTTCTTTCCATCTGCAGTGCCTTTCGTCCCATTTGGCCTGAAGAATTTTTATTTAACCATCAAGATAGATACAGATACAAATATCAATACAGGTAGATGTTTTCTGTGAAAGCAGTCTCCAGCCTTTCTTTGTGTGTACGTGGTTCTCTAGCATACCTCTAGTATAATATTTCAATTTGTTGAAAACTCTAGGACTCTTGGCCATCTCTGGCTACAGATATATTTTACTTGGCCAGCACTGTGACTTTAGAACACTTGAACTCGAATGTCTTCAGGTGGGACTTGTGCACTCTCGTTTGCCACAGACCCTACAACTTCCCGATTGCATTACATCTGGCCCCATAATTCCTTGCCCTGACCTGAAGGCATTTGAGTTTGCAACCCCTGGTATAAAAGGTCTGGTTCCAGGAGACAGTGAGCTCTCAGAAGGGATATGTTCAAAGACGATCACCTGTGTTAGTCAAAGTTCTTCAGAGAGACAGAACCAACAAGATATAGATAGATAGATAGATAGATAGATAGATAAATAGATAGGAATATATTATAAGGAATTGGCCCACACAATTATGGGAGCTGACAAGACCCAAAGTCTACAGTCAGAAAACTAGAGACCCAGGGGAACTAATGTAGTTCTAGTCTGAATGCGAACCAGGCAAACTCCAGAACTAGGAAGAGCTGATGTGTCAATTCAAGTCCGAAAGCAGGAAAAAACCAAATGTCCTATCTCTGAAGGAAATCAGGTAGGAAGAATTCTCTTGTTCATGGGAAGGGCAGCCTTTTTGTTCTATTCAGGCCTTCAACTGATTAGATGAAACCCACCCATATTGGGGAGAGCAATCTGCTTTATTCAGCCTATCAATTAAATGTTAATCTCATCCAGAAACTGTCAGAGACACACCCAGAACCATGTTTGACCAAAATATCTAGGCACCCTGTAGCCCGGTCAACCTGACATGTAAAATTAGCCATCATATCTCCCAGGATTCCCAACTCCTGGTTATCTGGCATGCTGTTGCTTTGGTTGTTTTCTTGTTGTTGTTGTTTTTCATCTTTTTCATCATGATAAGTGTACTCTTTAATTCCCAGCTTCTATTTCCCCCATCCCCCCTCCCCCTCCCCTCTGGTAACCATCAGTTTCTCTGTAGCTAAGTCTGTTCCTTGAGTTGTCTCTCTCTCTCTTTTTTACTTTTCTCAACTGTTTTGTTTCTCAAATTCCACATATGAATGAAATCATATGGCATTTGTCTTTCTCTGATTGACTGACTTTGCTTAGCATTGTGCTCTAGCTCCATCCATATTGTTGCACATGGCAAGATTTCATTCCTTTTTATGGCTGAAAAGTATTCCATGGTGTGTGTGTATGTATATATACCCCATCTTCTTTATCCACTCATCTATCAACAGACACTTGGACTGCTTCCATAGTTTAGCTGTTGTAAATAATGCTACAATAAACATAGGGATGCTTGCATGCTTTTGAACTAGTGTTTTTGTTTGTTTGTTTGTTTGTTTGGGGGCTTTTTTGGTAAATACCCAGTAGTGCAATTACTGGATTGAAGGGTAGTTCTATTTTTAATTTTTTGAGGTACCTCCATACTATTTTCCATGGTGGCTGCACCAGTTTGCATTCCCACCATCAGGGCATGAGGGTTCCTTACTCTCTGTGTCCTTGCCAACACTTGTTTTTTGTATTTTTTATTTCTGACAGGTGTGAGGTGGCATCTCATTGTAGTCTTGATTTGCATTTCCCAGATGATGAGTTATGTTGAGCATCTTTTTACATGTCTGTTGGCCATCTGGATGTCTTCTTTGGAGACATGTCTTCTGCCCATTAATTGGATTATTTGGGGGGGGGAGTGTTGAGTTGTATCAGTTCTTTATATATTTTTGGATACTAATCCTTATCAGGTATGTCATTTACAAACCTCTTCTCCCATTCAGTAGGTTGCCTTTGAATTTTGTTTGTTGTTTTCTTCACCGTGCAGAAGGTTTTTATTTTGATGTAGTCCCAAGAGCTTATATTTGCTTTTGTTTTCCTAGCCTCAGGGACATATCTAGAAAATATTGTCACAGCTGATGTCAGAGAAATTACTGCCTGTGCTCTATTCTAGGATTTTAGTGGTTTTAGGTCTACATGTAGGTCTTAAACCATTTGGGGTTTATTTTTGTGTTTGGTGTAAGAAAGTGGTTCAGTTTCATTCTTTGGCATGTGGCTGTCCAGTTTTCCCAACACCATTTGCTGAGGAGACTGTCTTTTTTTTCATTGCATATTCTTTCCTCTTTTGTCAAAGAATAATTGACCATATAATGATGGGTTTATTTCTGGGTTTTCTGTTCTGTTCTATTGATCTATGTGTCTATTTTTATGCCAGAACCATACTGTTTTGATTACTACAGCTTTGAAGTATAACTTGAAACCTGGAATTGTGATACCTTGAGTTTTGTTTTTCTTTTTCAAGAGTGCTTTGGCTATTTGGGATCTTTTGTGGTTCCATACAAATTTTAGGATTGTTTGTTCTAGTTCTGTGAAAAATACTGTTGGTATTTTAATAGGGATTGTATTAAATCTGTAGATTGCTTTGGGTTATATAGACATTTTAATAATATTTTTTCTTCCAATCCATGAGCATGGAATGTCTTTCTAGTCCTTTGCGTTGTCTTCAGTTTCTTTGTTTTATAGTTTTCAGAGTACAGGTCTTTCACCCTTATGGTTAAGTCTATTCCTAGATATTTTATTGTTATTGGTGTAATTGTAAATGGGATTTTTTTCTTAATTTCTCTTTCTGCTGCTTCATTTTTATTGTATTGAAATGCAACAGATTTCTATACGTTGATTTTTGTATCCTGTATCTTTACTGAATTCATTTACCAGTTCTAGTAGTTTTTTGGCGTAGTCTTTCAGGTTTTCTATATTTTTAGTCTCATGTCATCTGCATATAATGAATGTTTTACTTCTTCCTTATCAATTTGTATGCCTTTTATTTCTATGCTTTTGCAGGCTCTGAAATGTAGGGGACTGCATTCAAAGCTTAGAGAAGCTCTAGGAGCAAAGGGAGGCCCCAGCTGATGTTCAGCAAGGAAATGGGGACCTCAGTCCTACAATCACAAGGAACCAAATAGGCCAACAACCTGAATAAGTGCAGAAGTGGATTCTTACCCAGAGCCTCCATAGGAATGCATCCTTGCTGACACTTGTTTTTAGCCCAGTGTTCAACTTCTTACTTCAGAAATGGAGATAATAAATGTGTGTTGTTTTAGGCCACTGATTTTGTGCTAATTTGTTCTGAAAACATGAAAAATGAATGCAGGGAAGGTCCATGCCTTCCTTATCGCTACACTACCCACACTCTCCATGGTGGGTCCTTGCTGCATGTTTGACAGCTGACTGAATTAAAAGACAAAGCCCAGGTCACAAAACCTAGCCCTGCTCCCCTTCGGGGAGAAGACGTTTGTGTTCTTTTGCAGACTCTCTTTCTCTTTGGGGCTAAGCATAGGATAAGTTGGTTGACATCAAGGTGATGGACAGCCCAATTTAAATCTCTAGTCAGAAAAACTTGTAAGAATCATTGTTTTCTGCAGCAGATGACGCCTCGGTACGTGTGTTCCATAATTTGTGGAGATGGGTTCCAGTTTAGGAGTTTCTCACTAAAGGGAAGGAAACTATGATTTATCTTCATAAAGTCTTCTTTTTTTTCCCTGATGATGATGAATGTCTGCAGCACCATCAGAAGATGGCAGGCGGAAACCCACACCACAAGTTGTTGTAATAGAATATTTCTGACCCTCCAGGATCTTACAGTTTGGGGAGAATGATATGATGCCCACAGGTAATCACAGTGCAGAGCATAGATGTTATAGGATGAAGGAGGGCAATGCAAGGAGCATGGGATCAGAGCATCATAGACTGGGAGCCCGACAGACTGCCACCTGTACCACTCTGTCACATGACTTCTGAGCCTTGGTTTCCCTTTTAAATGAATCCCTTCTGGTTTCTTCCAGCTCCAACCTGACCATGTTTGTCCAGAAGACTTCTGACACTGACACTTAGGAGGCACCAGGGAAACTCCATATGACAATATGGTACCAATGTACACATTATTTTAGCCAGCAAAGAAGACCTATGTTTCAAAATTTTTAAAAGTTACAAATTTAAAAAAATTGTTAACTAAAAAAACTATTAATTTTTTTATCACTTCCCAAACCTAAGTAACTATAAAACACTCTACAGTTCAATAAGCCCTATGATTTTCTAGCAAAAAAATATATGTAATGTTGAGAAACCTTTTCACTGAGTTATCACCCAACAGTGTCCCCAGAGGCACTGAGTAAGAAATGTCTAGAGGTCTAGGGTGCAAATTTTGAAAATCGCTGGTCTGGTCTATTTTAAAAAACAGAGAAATGGAGGCCCAGAGAGGATCAGGCAGTTTGTACAAGGTGAGTGGTAGTTGGAGCTTGAACTCTATGTACTTGACCCCAAGATCAGTGTTCAGTCTGCTACACACACAACCCTACCACACAACCATGAAGATAAGAGTCTTGAGTGGGAAGCACCTTCATCCTTATTTTCCTTTTCTCTTTCGTCACAGGCAGAGAGAGACAGACGAAAATGTGGATTAGGTCCATTATCCCTCAGCATATGTTGGTGTTAATAAGTGTGTTCTTTGTAGATTCATTAATGCACCATAAGGAACTGAAAATGAGTATTTCAGATGCTTAATGTGATATCCTAGATGCTCTGAGAACCAAGTCCCCCTGGACAGAGGGTTTTTTAATCTTTATAAATGGTCTGTAATGGAACCTCCGGGTCTGTAATAGAGAACACAGTCTGTTATGACTTATTGACAAGACTTTCTAAAAAGGACCTCATTTAAAAAGTGCCCCAAATTACATAACTGAAGCTTATACTCTCTATTCCATGGTGATGCTTTGAAATGCTTTGAAGTGGTTCTTCCTCTGTATAAAGTCTTTTAAAAGAAATATTTTACTTTATTTTATTTTAAAGAGAAAGAGAGAGAGCAAGGGAGAAAGGCAGAGGGAGAGGGAGAGAGAGAGAGAGAGGGAGGGAAAGAGAGAAAATCTTAAGCAAACTCTACACTCAGTGCAGAGCCCAAAGTGGGGCTTGATCCCATGACTCTGGGATCATGACCTAAGCCAAAATCACGAGTCAGATGCTCAACCAACTGAGTCACCAGGTGCCCCTAAAAGAAGAATTTTTGACAGAAGTAGAAATGGGTCAGATTTTAATATATATTTTAGCAATATAATTTAAAATATCCATAATGGTTCATATGAAACCTTACATGCTGTTAAAATTGCACTAGACCTTAGGTATCACCTAGTTTGCATCTGTTTTCAGCAGAGAAAATTGGGACCCTGAGAAGGTAAATGACTTTTCCAAGATTATGTTACAAGTTTGGGGCATAACTGAGACAAAGATCTAGCTCTTTTGATATGTAGACCAAAGTGCTGTTCACAAAGCTATGCTTCAGAACCAGTGCAATGCAATTCTATGTTCCCTGTAATAAAATTACAGACTTGTCAGTCATAACCAGAAAAAAACAAATTATTTATAGGAGGCATGCAGGAGAGCCATAGCCTTTGTGATCAGACTGCTATCTTGGTCTGGTTACCTACCTCTTTGTCTCACCTTTCTCTCCTATAGAATGAGGATAACAAATACACCAACATGATAGGGCCATTGTGAGAATTAAGTGGTGTAAAGCAGATAAACAAAGTTCTTGGCACAGTAAATGTTATTTATGACTGTTGTTACTATGAACTTGTTGATTTGACATACGGTCAACATGAATATCTGCAGAGAAACTTGTTTCTCTCTGTTCTGCTTGATGGTAAATTCCTATTCCTTAACCTGTCAAAAAATTTTGGATTTTGTAACATCGATAAAAAAGCATATATTCCCTTATCATCCAGAATTAACACCCTCTTGGTGAGTTATTTTCTATATTTGATATTGAAGCCTATTTCTAAAGGAGCAGAGGAGTTGGCCAATCGCCCTCAACAAACATTTACTGAGCATCTACTCTGTTCAAGTAGGCTGTGCCAAATGCAAAGCCAGAAACAGACATGGTTCCCGCCCTTCTGGGACCTGTAATGGTGGTAAAGACAGTCGTTGACATAGGTGTTAAGGCACCTGTCCCTCCAGAAGAACAAATAAAGCAATTGGGAGGTGATCTTACAAAGCGAGAGTGAATTATTTAACAAGACATCTGGAAAGATCTCTGAGAGATAGGATTTGGTTCAAGTTTTGAAGGGATGGCAGGTTTTCAACAAGTATTATAGTCGGCAGTTTCTAAGATAGCCCCCAACAATCTCCACCCTCAGTTAATCATGGCCTTGTGTAACACCCTCCCCTTGAGTAGCTTGATTCTTTTTTTTAATGTTTATTTATTTGTTTTTCAGACAGAGAGAGAGGGAGCACAAGAGGAGGAGGGGCAGAGAGAGAGGGAGACACAGAATCCAAAGCAGCCTCCAGGTTCTGAGTGATCAGCACAGAGCCCAACATGGGGCTCGAACCCACGAACCATGAGATCATGACCTGAGCTGAAGTCGCATGCTTAGCTGACTGAACCACCCAGGCACCTCGAGTAGTTTGATTCTAATGAATAAAATACCACAACATTGAGGGGAAGTTACTTCTATCATCAGATGACAAAAGATTCTGACTTTCATATTGCTGATTCCTTTCGCTGATGATTTTGATGAAATGTTCCCATATTCAGGAGACCTGTGTGGCAAAGAACTGGGGGCAACCTCTGGGCAACTGGAAGCTGAGGCTCTCAGTCCAACAGCTCTAAAGGAACTAAATCCTGTCAACAAACTTGTAAACAGTCTTGGAAGTGGACCCTTCCTCAGCCGAGCCTTCAGATTAGACTCCAGCACAGGGTAACATCTTAAATGCAGTCTTGAGACTGCACAGAACAGAGGTCCCAGCTAAGCTGTGCTGATTCCTGACCAAGAAAAAGTGAGGTCAAAAGTGTGCTAATTTTGTGTTAAATTGTTATGTGGCCACATGTCACTAATACAAGTGTGTATATGGGTAGAGGGCATTACAGCAATGAACATCCTGAGCAATGGTCCAGGAAGCTATTGTCTTATCCATCATTTGCCTTATGAGATTGTCTTGATGAGGAGGCAAGGCTAAGGCAATTTGCAATTTGCAGAACAGCAATCAGACTCATGTGGCTGGACCATAATGTTTGTGGAGGGGACACAGCAGGATATGAAATTAGAATGACAGGCCATGGCTAAATTGTGAAGGTCCCTCCACACCTAGCTAAGGACTGTAAACTATGTAAGGAAGCAGGAGGGAGCCACTGAGGGTCCCGAAGCAGGAGAGTCTTGAATTTCATTAGAGATGCTCTACTGAATATCAGTTGGATGTTCTATGCAGAACAGTTTGAACGGAGAGAACTTAGAGACAACTACAAAATTCCAAGGGAGGGGCAGAGAGGGCCTTCACTCTGACCAAAGAAACTAGCAGTGTGTGGAAATATACCATAATAGGATTCTCATTTGTGTTGAAAGTTCCCTGAACACTCCCCCTGTTTGTGAGGCAGGAGCTTTATCAGGTATTTATTTGACATCCAACCTATTTTCACTCCACACACAGTGACAAGTTCATATTGGAACTGAAAATAATCACAGGCTTGACTTTGTGGAAGTGGAAGGAAATCTACCCAAGATAGGGAAAGGAGGTGATGGGGCCGGGCATTTTCCAAGCTTCCCAGAGAAGACCAATTTACAAACCTTGACAAGACTTCCACTGTTCTCATGGTATACCTTCTTCACCTTCCAACACCCTGGTTCTCAACCTAAGGACCCCAGCTCCCTGCTGGCTCTCGAAGGAGGGTTGGAGACTGTTCAAGTCCATCCCAGTGTTAACCAAAAGGCCCAGATAGATATCCCTGAAGTTACTCACAATAAAGCAGTCCAGGTAGCAAGAAATGCCAAGTCTCTTTGGTTGGGGCTAGAAACATAAGCAGTGCAGTGTGATGGTTCTGGATGGCCAGTTAGAATTCCTAGCTGGAGCTATATATATTTTTTTTTAATTAACAAAATGGGAAAACGAATTATCATTTTAAAACTGGAGGATGCTTGGTGGGGGTAACTTAATGTGATGGTCGATAGCAGGATGAAGCTCTGGCCTTGTTTCTTGTCAGCTCTGTGACCCTGGATGAGTGATTCTCAGTGAGATGCAATTATTTTTCGCCAACAAGATAGGGCCAATGACTGTTGCCTTTCAGAACTGTTATTTGGGCTTAAAAGACATAATATATATGCCAGTTCCCTGACAATCCATAAATGGTACCTATTTTTGAAACAATTGGGTAAAATATAAAATATTCTGGCAATGGAGGATTGGAATAAAAGGAACTGTCCATGGTTACGAAAGGTCGTTCACTCCTGTTCTTGCCCCTTCATGCCAGGGGCACTGGTTCAACTGTCTTAATTTTCCTTGTGGACTCTTTCTTCAGCCTCTCAGCCAAGTTTCCTTATGATTTTCTTGCCTTAATGTAATTCTCCCTCTATTCTTTTTGCTGGAATGATCTCTTAAAGGCATGGATATAGTTATCTCATGCCCTTGGCAAGCTCCAAACTCCTTCCACAGCATACAGTACCCCTCAGAATAGAGTACCTCCTTGTCTCTTCATCATCATCCCCCCTTGATTTCCATCATGCTTTCTGTGCTCAAAACTCATTGAACCTCTCACCACTTGTTTCCCAGGTCCTGTCCTTTAAAACCTCCATGCCCTTGTCATGCTGTGACCCCTGCTTAGAGTGTCCTATTTCCTTCCTTCTATGTCAACCTCCAACCAGTTCTCAAATGCCAATTCAGATTTGATTTTCTCTGTTGCCCATTTTCTCTACCTCCACAAAAAAGATTTAGCTCTTTTTTTTTTTTTTTTTACCTTCTATCTACCTTAGACTTGATCATCTTTCTATGATAGCACTTCTCTTTTAACAATTCTGTCTCTTGTAATAGACTGGGAACTCTTTGAAGGCCAAAGGTGATGTCTTATTATGCATCTTTCTGTCCTGTACAAGGTAGATGTTTAGTACTAGTTACTGGATGAATGCATGAAGTTACCTCTTACCTTGGCCAAGCCCCACAATGGCACACGGGAGTTCAAAGCGTTCTTCATGGCTTCCTTCAGTATCGTCAAATAAATCAGCCTTCCCTTGAGCATTTATTGTATTTTGGCTCACCACATACCCATTTATGTCATACACATGTTTTATCTCCCATACATTGTTCTTTACACTATATTCTTTATAAATGTGTATAAAACAGAAGAAAGTTATTTACAACCAACTCCTAATAGAAATATAGTGATTTAGAGGCGGGGTGCTGTTATCTCACAGGTGAGGAAACTGAAATCAGAGTAGAAATGAGTCTCCCAAGTCACACTGTAATAGAGGGCAGAAGCAGAATTAGGACTCAGGTGTCCTTTCTCTGGGCTTGCAGAGAACAGAATTAATGCTTCAAACAGAATTAACTGTTTGTACTATTTTAATATAATTGTATTATTACTAACAGCATTTTAAAGTTATTAATCTCTTTAGAACTAATGATGGGACTCTGGATAGTAATGCTTCTTTCAGCTGGAATCCAACACCAGGAGTCAATAAGGTTTGCTGTCTTTGAAAGGATCCATGATTAATGGAAGAAGGTCAATTATGTTGAGTTAGCTGGACACTCATGCAGTATATTTGGCAATCACAACAAAGACCGGTGGGCACGAAACAACACAAAATGAACAACGTTCAGGCTCGGAAAAGCACAAAGGATTTGAAGTCAGAAGATCCACATTTAGGCTTCGTTCTGCCAATTCCTACGTGTGTGACCAGGGGCAAACACTTAACTCCCGCGATTCTGTTTCCGAATGTAAAATCTTGTAATAAAAATTCTTTTTCTGGCTACAGCAGAGTGAAGACATTTATGTAGCGTAATGCATTAAAGTTACAAGGTAATAATCAGTATAAGGTGCTATGCATAAATTGTCGAGTTAAAGAAAAAACAAAACAAAATACCTCATCAGCCTTTCCCCACAGACCTGCAGACAGAGACACCATCCTTGGGCCCAAATAAGAAATGTTTTCATGACTCCCTTCTCTTCACCCCACACCAACCCCCACCCTTACACCCTCTTGATTCTGTCCCCACCTGGCTCCTCCTGTTCTGACTCTCCACTCTCCTGCCTGGGGTGGGGTCATCCTTATCTCCAGCCTGAACCTTTGCGTGTGTAGCTTTCCAGTCCAGCCCTTCCCAAGATTTTGTGCGTGCAATCATCACATGTATCTTGTTAAAAATGCAGGCTCTCAATGGCAGCAGCACAGGACGTAACCTCAGAGCCTGCCTTTCTAACAGGAGCAGCCAATAATGCTGGTCTGTGGCCCACACGTTCAGTAGAGAGGCCCTAATCAGTCTCCCTGAATCTGGTCTTGCACCTGTCACAACCCATTCTCCACACCGTCCTCAGAGTGATCTTCTAAACGCATAAATAGGACCACGCCATTTCCATGCTTCCAACATTTAATGAGTAGACTCACGTCAAGATTCTCATGCAGATTTCTACCACCTGGAAAGTTTTACAACAAAACAAACAAGTAAACAAACAAAACCAATGCAGGCCCCTAGCCCAGACCAATTAAATGAAACTCTCCAGAGATGGGACCCAAGAAAAGGTTATTTTCGAAATGCTCTCCAGGCAAATCTAACCTACAGGTAGGGTTAAAGGCCCCTGACTGCAAGGATTCTCCTAGTATAAAAACTTCAATCTCACCACATCACTTCACTCTCCTAATAAACCCAGACACATTTCTTATTCCCAGGTGAAGAAACTGGTCCGAGCGGGTTAAGTGCCTCACTTACATTCATCTAGTCTGCCAGTGGTGGTCCACACCCGAGCTGGGACCATAATGCTGCAACACACGATGGGGCTGAAGAGGGGGAGAGAAAACGTGGTCTGCCAGAGTCCCAGGATATATGAATATATTCATATTCATGAATATATTTGCAATTGGGTTCAGCATCTCTCCTGTTTATTCCCCCAAACCCCCATGGTCTTTGATGAATTCCGGAGGAGGAAATTGTTTGGCATTTTCAACCAAGGGCTCTGATACTTGAACAGGGTGGCGGATGGAGGGTGACAGCACCTTATCAGTCATGGCATCCCTGCCGCTGTCACTCCTCTTTGCGCCCCCGCCGCCCCCCCCCCTCCCATGTGGGCTGGGCTCCGTCTCAGAGCAGGGAGCGAGCGGTGCTTCCACAAGGAGATGCGACGTCTTGAAATGTCAGACTGCCAGTTGCTGCTGTCAGCTTTTATGGCCCATGATATTTATCAGAGGGAAACAATTAAGTCCCCCAGAACCTGGGATTCCCCTCGGAGCTCAGGCGGGTGGTGAAAAATTGTACACTAGCAGGGTGTCTTGAGAGCACATTGGGCTGGGACCTGGCATTAGGATCTCCCAGGAGAAGGGCGCTTTACGCATGTGATCCTGTTTGATACTGAATTCCATGAGCTCTTTGCTGAGTCCTCATTTGAGTCCTGAGAAGACCAGGGCTCAGAACAATGACATGATTTTCCCAAGGACACAGAGCTGGGAGAAGCGGAGCCAAAATTAGCCTGCAGTCTGATGCCAACATGTGGCCTTTCCATAGGCCACGCGGCTTTGGGAACCCAGAATGGTGCCCAGAGCAGGGAAGGTGCTCAACCAACACTTGCTGGATGAGTGAATGAATGAATGCCTTATGACATGCTGCCTTGAAGACAGGCTCCCTCAGTACGGCATCTTGGATCAAGTAACTTCGCCTTGTCTAGTGAAGGTGAAAATCAATTCTTACAATTTGTGTGGGAATGGCTGATAAAATGGGCTTAACTTGCTGATATTGGGTTCACATTAAAGGGAAATATTCAGATTCTAGGGGACAGTGTTCCAACATCCCCTTGCTTCTCTGGGCCTTCAGGTCCTTACCTTAGAATGGGAGAGTAGGAGGAGAAGAACATTGAAATTCTATGCCTTCCTTACAGGGGCACCTGGGTGGCTCAGTCGGTTAAGCATCTGACTCTTGATTTTGGCTCAGGTCATGATCTCACGGCTCGTGGGTTCGAGCCCCGCATGGGGCTCTGTGCTGACAGCTCGGAGCCTGGAGCCTGCTTCAGATTCTGTGTCTCCCTCTCTCTCTGCCCCTCCCCTACTCGTGCCCTGTCTCTTTCTCCTTCAAAAATGGATAAACATTAAAAAAAATCTTTAAACCCTCCCCTCTGCTGAGTTCCCCAAATCCCCCACATTCCTAGAGTGCTGTGTACTACGTGTTACACTTCATTCATTCATCCATTCGTTCATTCACCATTTCTTCATATATTCATCCTGTCAATGAGTCTCTGAGCCCTTGATGTGTGCTAGGGACTATGTTATGCACTTTTCAAGTTGCATCTCGTTTAATCCTTGCAACGATCCTATGAGTCATGCATCATTATTTTCTGGGCTTGCAGATGAGCAAACTGAGGCACAGAGAGATCAAAGTCACCCAGCTCATATGTGGCAGAATTAGTATTTGGATCATGCAGTCTGGCCCAAGCTAGTGTCTCTTCTGCCAGATCCTAGGCTGCCTCAGGACGGGGACTGTCATTCATGCCCCCAATATTTATTCAACAAGCATCCACTGAGCCCATATGTACCTCGTGCCAAACCCTGTAATGGGTGCTGCCCATTGGGTACCATATGGCCTCCCACTCTTGTGGGGTGCCCAGCGCAGGGCTTGGCTCCAAGAAGAATGCTTGAGACTCTGCTGAATGGCTTAGCAGGTAACACTATGCAAGGGGCAGAGTTTAAAGCCAGTAGCAAGGATAGATTCTTTGATGGTTGCAGGCGCAGGAGTGATAAATGAGGGGTGTTCTGCCCATCCGTGCTCTGCAGGCACTGGAAGCAGGAAGCTGATGGTGGCAGATGGGTGTTCAGACACGGGAGGCCGGCACTCGCTGGCAGGGAGGGGAAAGTCAAGTTAAGAGTGCAAGAAGACAAGCCTCACTGCCCCAGACTGGCCCAGGGCTTCCCCGGATGCCTGGATCCAGACTGCTAATTCCACCTGCCCCAAAATAGGCCTAAGACTCTGTACACGGATGGTCAAAGCCAACCACCTGTCACCTTCACTTAGGGGCCAGCCCCCTTCACAGAGTGAAGCCCTCAGAGGAAGACAGTTTGGAGAGGGGGGCGCAGAGCCAAGCTCCTTCCCCCAGGCTTGGTTTGGCTTGTGCACCAGAGAAAGAAGTTACTGTTTGGCTCGTGTGTCGTGCAGATCAGTTTCTTCTAGAAGCTTCAGATGAGGGCTCCAGAAACTGCTGCTCCTTGGTGTAGCTAAGCAGAAACCCTGCAGTCTGGTTTAATGTAAACACCCATAGACTCATCCTACTATTTGCTGGGTGTGGCGCTGGGCACGGGAGGGGCACAGGGAAACAACCTGGACCCAGAGATGCAGAGAGACCACGTGTGGCTTTACCCCGTCCCCATGTGCCAGCATTGGCGAATAAACAGCACCAGGAAGACCCCAAACAGGGAAGAACACATCCCGCGGGGTTTCAGGAAAGCTTCCCAGAGAAGGAGAGGTTTGAGCCAGGCTAAGAAAGAGTGAGTTTTTAAGGGCTGAGAAGGGAGTAATGAGGTCGTTTCAAATCAGGGTGAGGACTTCATTCTGATAAAAGGTGCTGGATCCAAGAGATGGGCTTAGGAAGCAAGTAGCACAAAGCCCTCCCGCGGCTCCCCAGTCTTCCCCCTGCTGGGTTTCCTGTCCCTGACAGCCGCTGCCCCCACGCCCACCTCCCCCCACCTCCACCTTGACAAGTCTTCAAGGACGCAGCCCACCTTGTTAATGACTCAGACTTTCTGCTTCTCTCCATTTCCAGCTGCACAGACTGCTCAGGCTGCCAGCATTTGTCGACCAGACCATGGCAACAGCCTCTCCGCCCCAGGCAGAGTTATTTTTGCTTTCGTCTGGGTTCTCTTAACACTTGGAGCTTATTTCTATTATTGACTTTATCGCATTGCATTGAGTCGTTTCTCCAAGTCTGTGAGGTCCTCAGCCCTTTGTCTCAAAAGTGGCATCTCGCACACCATAGATGCTCCGGTGTCGGCTGAAATGTTGGGCTGGATCTGCCTCCGGTGTCGTTTTTCTTTGTATCAGGTCCCATGATGTTGGCTTTCAAGACTGGACAGATGGTGACCCAGCTAGAAGTTAGGGCCGGTAACCAGGGAGATGGTCCAATTGATCTGACCCCCGACGGGTACAGTCCTGTCGGCCTCCATTGGCCATAAAAGCGGGCATTTCCAGAACAAAAGGGACAGAGCAGCAGCGTTCCAAAAGGGGCCAGTGGAAGGCCAAGTGCAGGTGAGAAGGAGCAAATGATGATGATGGCTGGGGGCATGATGGTGGGTGTAGGGTCCTGGACTAGGAATGCATGATCTGTAACCACAGGGATCCCATTCACCACTGAGAGACCCTGCTACGTTGCAAAAGAAGCAGCTAGACTGGGCGATTTAGCCAGCTTCCAAGACCTTTGGAATAGCAGACAGCGTGGCACCCTAAGAACAACATTTAATGGGGAGTCAGGAGCCCCAAGCAGGGGTTCCAGTTCTGCTGTGAGCTAGCTGTGTGATCACAGTCCTGTGATGACAAGGCGCCTACTCCATTCCACTGTCCTGCACTCACTAAAGGACGCCCAAATATGTGGCTCAGACTTATTTGTGAGAACTTCTCTTCTGTGGTGTCCTCCACCCAGCAGCAGCTGGTGACAGCACAAGTGATGGTCATGCCAGCCTGGGTTTGCTAGTAGGAAAGTGGTAGGCAGCCGAGATGGCACAGGGTTGTGATGTAACCATCCGCTCTCTACTCTGGCACCTTCCTGCTCCCCGGGTCCCCCACACCCTGCCCTCAGTCTGCCCTTTTGCCACCCCAGCTCTCATCTCTTTGGCCGTGACCTCCAAGGTTCCCCTGCTCCCTCCCCATCCTGTCCTTTGTAAGTGCCCAGCACTCTTCAAATAGATCCCATGGGTGTTTTTTGGCAAATGGCTTTGCGTTCTTGGCAGAGTCCAGCACTACATACCTCAAGCAGTGGAAATTTTCACCTCCTGCCCCTCCTCCCTCCTGGGGGTGTCGTGCAAGCCCCGCCATGCCCAGGAAGCACTTGCCACCTGGCTGGAGAACAGCGCGCACCTGCTGAGCCCAGAGCCTGGTACAAAGCCAGACCTGCACGGTAGCAATCCTGCACAGGACACACGGGGTGCGGCAGCTCCTGTCCCATCCCAGTGAGTCATTAAAGTCTTAGGAAGAGGAGCAATTTTTGCTGTTCTGTGACACTCGGCGTTGGCTTCCATGCCTCAGCAGGAGTCTCTGAGTGGACTTCTGTTGAAGAGATCCAGGCCATGTGAGAGCCTCCCCAAGATGACTCACGCAAGGAGTGTGGGTCTCTTGCATACCTGTGGCAACTTCAAGTTGCCATAGAAGAGACATAGAAGAGACAGAGAGACATAGAGAGACATAGAAGACTATGCACCTTTGGGGAATGGGAGATGGAGACAGACAGACAGAGTCAGGCAGATAGATTGACTTAATTATGCCTTGGAATTGTTGCAAAACAGTATAGAATTTAGGACTGATGTGGATTTAGGTACTGGCTCTATGACTCATTGGCAGTGGGACCAGAGGTAAGTTATTTCCCCTCTCTGGTCTAGAACATGGGAGGAGGAATATGTCTCTCAGCATTGCTGGAAGGGCTAGCTAAAAGGAGGTAATGTGTGGTAGACTGGAAAGTACTGAGTACTCAACAGCTAGTCCTTGGGGGCAGATAGATGTCAGCATGGCCAATGGGAACGGGAACTCAGGACATCAGCTTGACCCTGAGCCCACACTCTCTCTGCAGGCAGACAGAAGTCCAGGACAGAAAATGAGATGAGAGGCCAGAGGCTGGTGGCATGGAGTCCTGGGATTCTGGTGCCAGAGTAGAACCAGAGTCCTGGACTCATGGTTGTCACCACCTCTGCAGAGAACAGACCCTCGGGGTTAGGCCCGATGCTGTTGCTGTGGCATCAAAGGGCTAAGCAGAGCTGAGCCAAAGGGTGTTCAGAAGAGGCCCCCAGGAGAGGCCTGAAGACCAGACAGGAAGCCTCAAAGCGCCAGGTTCCCAGGGTTTGACCATGCTTCCTGTCCTGTGCCTCCATGTCTGCCTCTTCTTCCTCACTTCCTCTGCCAGCCTGCCCCGGTGAAGGTCCCATTCCTCCATCATGCTGGCCAGTACAACCGCCCAACACTGGTCTCCCAGCCCACAACATCTACATCTCCAGCTTCTCTCCAACAGGTTTTGGCTGGATCAGTTGAAAACAGACATCTCCATAAGTCTCTACTGGGCTGAAAACCTTCAAATGCATCTCCCCACAAAAAAAAAAGTTTCACAAATGGTGGTCAAGGACACCCTAGTTCCTGTAGGATGTTAATGGCGCTCCTTGGGAAAAAGACTTTGTGCCCAAGTTATATTGGGAATGTCAGGCAGAGCAGCACAGAGCAAGCGTCCAGACTTCCCAGAGCCTCTACAGGATGAGGTCATGGTGAAACTGCCCTACAGGGCTACTCTTCCCCAGTTCATCTGGAAAACCATCTTCCCCTCTCTTTTGTGGAAATGGTTTTCCATGGAACACGGTGTGGGGAAAGGTGACCTGAAGACTGAAGTCAGAGCCTTTGGCCTAGCACTCCGGATCTTCTGTGATCGGGTCCCAGGATCACAGAGAATCAAGTTAATTGTATCAAAATGGATTTTCTGCGGCCACAAAAGCCTCCAAAGGGAATAAATGAGCTTAAATTAAAACAGAAGCGAGCTTGTATCACAGCCTCCCAGGGGATTTGAATGTGTGTGCTCCTTGTAGCATACCATAATAGACATTGATCCAACACATGCCCTTTGGTTTACAAACAGGATGAAACTGACACCCAACAGGCACAGGACCCACAGACGTGGCTTAGCCCTGTGCTCACCCAGACCCTCTCACTCCCAGGATGGGGCTCTCTCCATCTCCCCAGGCTTGTTCCATGGAGAAACAGGTAATAGAGAGACAGAGAGCAAGCTGTATCCAGTGGAGGAATGACCTGGAAATGTAGTGAGATAAACACAAGAAGTACATACAAAGGAGCCCATGGTGGGTGTTGGCCCGAGTGATTTTAGTTGGCTGGTTAGACTGACCCGGAGTGTTCCAGGGTGAGAGGATCACGCCCAGCCTAGGACTAAAGCCTCCCATTGAGAAAGGATGGTGACAAAATGCTTCCAGGGAGGGCCAGCCATGCTCTGGAAAGCTCTCTTCTAAACTATTTGAAGAACCAGCCAATATGCCTACAAAGACTTTTTTTTTTTAAGACTTAGCACATTCGTTCTGGTTTCCTGGAAGCAGAGCCTGAAACAGGGCTTCAGGGATACATTGTTTTGAAAGAGTTGTCTTAGGAGCAAGGGACTGAGGGAAGAGGAATAAGTTAGAGGAATAGGACGAGGCCGCCACTGATTTCTGACTTCCACCTGACCCCTGGGGAGCTCAGGATGGAAATTGCACCACAGAGCTGGTTCTAGCTTGAGGCAAGCGCTAGACTTTTGTTCTCTTTATCAGTTTTTTATTGGCTTCCCCCACCCTGGAGAAGATGGTGCTGAGACACTACCTTCCAGAAGAGGTGGCTTCCTGCAGTCGAAGGCAGGTAGGAGACGGATTTGCTGTCAAAGTGGAGGGGACCTGGTGGGGAGCACACAGGATCCACCATAGCCCGACTCCTACCTACTACAGAGGAGGAAACCAAGGTCCAGAGAAAGTCAATGACTTCCTGAAGGTCACACAACTCAGTCCTTGAGCTTGGGCACTTTTGTCTACATATCCCGTATTCTCATTCACAGATCCTCAAAGCCCGAGGGCTTCCCCTGGTGGCATCTGATTTTTGGCCTTGTTCAGCAGAGCCAATGACTCCTGAACTTCAGGGCATGATGCAAGCCATCTCTTTAAAACCAGTGCCATATTGACTGTTTTCAAGACCTTGACATTGCTGCATTTGTAGCATAGACTTTAGTGAATTGCTCTCCCTTTATGCTGGTGCCTGAGGGTGACTTCGTTGTGAAAGGGGCTATTTTAAAAAGCAAAAAAGAAGCCATATCCTCTCCAATACATTTCCCAGATGGATAAAAACATATTCTCGAATGAATGTGAATGTTGAAATAATTGAATTCACAGCTGGAAAGGATTTCCAGAGACCATCTTTGGAGTGGGGGTATGGACCATATTTTCAGCACCAACAATAGAGCACCACATACTTTCTTCACAGACCTCTTCCTTTGACAGGTTTTGACTGTAAGCCGGCAGGTGTAACATGGTTAGGTTAATTCCTTGTCCCCAATTTATGACTCAGACACACATGGGCAATAAAATAACCACCAGAATTTCCTGTGACTTCACATAAAGCTCATCGGAGCTTTTAGTCTTTGTGAGAGAAGCTAAGCTACCACCTGAGCTGGTATCAGTCCATCCCAAAGCAAAGAAGCTTGACATTTAATTAACTTGTGTGACCTGATTGTGGGCAAATGTAGACTTCCCAGGAGGCATTCTGAAATATGGAAACAGCTCTTGGATCTCAATTTCAACCTTAAAATTCTCTGAGAGTGTGGGAATGCCAGTCTAATAGGGCTCAGTGAAGATTTTCATATTACCGATGGGGAAACTAACGGCCAGAACGAGGAAGAGAGTTTCCCAAAGTCACATGGTGAAGAAGACACAAAACTAAGACTAAAGGTCAGGTGTTTCCTCAGGACTCAGTGATGCCCTGCATCAAAAGTAAGGCCCGACGGGATCATGGAGTGGCCATGTGCATTGTAAACTGTAGGGTTCTCCCCCTTGGTGATAGAGCCCATCTATTGAGTCCATCCTTTTAAAAGACTGCCCTGATAAGCAGCAGGATGTGAAATGTCAGCAGGACCATGGAAACACTCAGGACTTTACAGTTTTTAATGAGGAGAACCGGGACATTTTCCTGGCGTCTCTTGAAGGTGATCCCTGTAGCACTGACTGATGGTCCTTTCCCATTTTAATAGCAGTCTGGTGGTGATATCATAGCAAATAAATTTAAGTGACATGTGGAGAGCAATTGCAGAATTTCAACTCTAACCAAGAGCTGTACTTTTTTTTTTTCTGAAGATGTGACACGCAACTGATTGACCTGCAGTCTTGAGCCACATTTGTAGGACAAGAGCTTTCTTGGCAGTAATGTGAAACAGTTCGTGATCTTCAAGACTAATAGGACAAGCCAGTAAGAAAAGCTGGGTGTGTGTGGCTCTTTACATCGAGAAAGGCTGCAGTCATTATTTTTCTCCCTTGTAACCATGGAGTTCACTGCCACATTGGCTTAGGCTGCCCACCCAGCGTGCTGTCCTCACTGGTAAGAGTTGCTTCCAAGACTGTGAGGAAGAAGTGGCATCATTTGAAGAGTCCTGCTGAATTGCTTCCTTAGGACCTCTCCTCCTGCTGAGCTTGAAATTCCATTCAAGTGGCTCAATTCAATTGCGTTCCTTGATACCCAAGCTGGTAGGGACCAGAGAGAATATTGTAACTGGCATCTTCATTGTACAAATTGGAAAACAGAGGCTCACATGGGGGTATATCCTACCGATGGTCACGGTTAACAACACAGCCAGAGGTAAGACCTAGAATGGTTGACCCTTCCCGATGGACTGACTTCGCCACATCCCGCAGTCTTCACAAATGAACAAAAATATAGTGGGTGTCATCAAGCTCAGCTGTGGACAACCTAGCCACACATTCATCTTCCAATGAATACCTTACTGGATATTATATGCAAGGCACGATTCTAAGCATGGAGAACATAGTGATGAGTGAGATAAAGGTCTCATTTTCACAGACTTCTAGAGAGAGGGAGGAATTGATAAACTAATAAACAAACAGATAATATCAAAGAGTTAGAAGCATATAAGAAAAAAAATGAAGCGATGAAAGGACTTAGAAGGAGAATGGTGGTTTTAGGGAGGTGTTTTGGACCAATTACACAGTAAAGTTATCTCTGTGGAGGTGACTTTTGAGCAGAGGCAAAAGAATAGAGCAAGTCATAGAAGGAACACTCCAGGCAGAGTGAGCAGTAGGTGCAAAGGACCTGGGGTGAGAATTAGCTTGATTCAAGGAACAGAAAAAAGAGCAAATGGAGTAGCATGGAGGGATCAAGATGAGAGTCTTAGGACATGAGGTTGGAGAGTTAGGCAGGGCTGGATCTCCCAGTGTAGAATCTGTGGAATTGTTTCACTCAGAATAATCGTATTGAAATGAGATTTTAAAGGTCACTCTGGTTGTGGCATGGAAGTGTGCATATAAAGGGTCAAGGTAGGAGGCTTTTGCAGTAGTCCGGGTGACCACTGTGGTAACAGTGAACTTAGTGTGTTCTGATTCTGGGAGTGTTTGAGGGTAGAGTCTTGCTAATGGATTGGATGAGAGTACGAGGGAAGGAAAGAAGGTAAGAAAGGATGGCTTCCATAGCTGAGTAAATGGTGGTACCACTTACTGAGATGAGGAAATATGAGGAAGGAATGGGGTTTTTTGTTGGGCGGGGGGAGGTGGATGGATACAAGAACTCTGTTTGGGATGTTTCAGATTTGAGAAACCCAGTAAACAACCAAGTGGAGACTTAAAGTATACAAGTCTGGCGTTCAGACTTGTACATAGGTTAGGCTAAAACATAACAAGTTTAAAAATGAAAAGTTAAAAAAGTAAAAGTAAAAAGAAAACACGTCAAGTTTAGAGTCATTAGCAAGTTGAGGGTTTAGCAGACCACAACCTGTGGGCCAAATCCAAATCTACTGCCTGATGTTGCAAATAAAGTTTTATTAGCACATGGCCACATTCACCCATTTACACATTCTAGTGGCTGCTTTCATACTATAACAACAGACCACCTGGCTTAAAAAACCTAAAATATTTGCTATCTGGTCCCTTATGGAAAGTTTTCCATTCCCTGGCATGGTTGATAATTAAAGCCATGGAAGTGGATAGTAGTTCCCAAGGAGTGAGAGTATAGAGAAGAAAAATGGGTAAAGGATTGAGCACCGGAGACTTTCAACACCTTGAGGGCTGGATGAGAGAAAGGGCCAGCAAAGGAGATCAGAAGGAGTGGGCAGCAGGATGGGCAGAAATGAAGGGAGTGTGGCGTCCTGGGATGGTTGGGTCTGTCAGATGCTGTCGATAAGTAGAGTGAGGTGAGGTCTAAGGTTCAGCCATTGGACTTGGCAAGATGGATTTGACCTTGAAGAGGGATATCACACTGGAAGGATGAATATAACAGCGTAACTCAAATAACATCAGGAAATAACATGGAAAGTGAGGGAGTGGAGAGAGTGGGAGCAGATCATTCCCGGGTGATTCTGCTATAAATGGAAGGAGAAAAATGGACATGTGGCTGTTAGGGGTCTTGGGGCCTAGAGAGCTGTCCTTAATCTGGAAGATACTCCAGCATGGTTGTGCACTGAAGGGAATGGTCCAGTAGAGGGACAAAGTGGTGACGCAGGAGAGACTGTGGATGTTGGAAGAAACAAAATCCTTGAGTAGGAAAGTGTGTGGAGCCCTAGCATGGGCTGGAGAAGACAGCCTTAGATGGGACCAGGGGCAAGTCCTCCACTGGAACAGGATGAATGCAGATAGGTTGGTTGATTTTTGAGGTGGGACATTTCCATAGTATTTTTTTTATTGCTTCTATGTTAATTTCTCAGGTATATATATATATATATATATATATATATATATACTTTTAGGTGCATATCCAAGAGAGATAAAAACATGTGTCTACTCAAAAATTTGTACATGAATGTTCAAGCATTATTCATAGGAGCCAAAAAGTGGAAATATCCCAAATGTCCATCAATTGATGAGTGGGAAAATAATATGTGGTGTATGTATACAAGGGACAATTCTTAAACAATAAAAAGAAGCACAGATAAATGCCACAGCATGGAATAACCTTGAAGACATTATGCTAGGGAAAGAAGACAGTCACCATGAAAGATCACATATTGTATGACTCTACCTCTATAAAATGTCAAGAATAGGCAAATCTAGAGCCTTCTTGCTATACACACACACACACACACACACACACACACACACGGCTGTCTGGTATCTCTTCTTCTAAGGGCACTAATCCCATCACTAAGGCCCCACTCTCATGCCCTCATCTAGACCTGATTACCTCCCAAAGGCCCCATCTCCAAATACCATAATATCGGGGTGAGGGCTTCAACATGTGGGTCTTGGTGAGGAACACATATATTTGGTCTATCACAGCTACAGAGGGAGGGTGTTGGAGAAGCGTGGAAGACACGAAATGACCATCTCGGGAGGGGACCATGAGTTGTCTGTGCACCTATTAGAATCGCTAGATATCACCGAAGGCAGCCCTTTAGTTTACCATCAAAATTTAAAGAGATGCCCCTCGGCACAGGGGTTTATTGTTGTTGTTGTTTTCAGCTGTGGTTTCTTATCATGTACAGGTCGAGGGTAGGCAGAGAGTTGCGTTTAAGCAGGGCTGGAGTTTCAGCAGCACAGTAAGAGCAGACGGAATTAAGAGTTTATCCAAGGCAATTATGGAACCTTGGAATCGAAGGTGGGGAGGGGAGAAGATGAGAATATGAGGAGGGTGGGGGACGGAGAGTGAAAGGTGGGAGGGGCAGTGGAATGGGGTCCTGGTGGGGTCAGTGGGGTGCTGGAGTGATGGCACAGAGCAAGTGAGCTGGGAAAAAGGAGGGGGTGGATGGTTGAAGCATGGTGTATTAGTCTGGGTTGTCCACCGGTAGATGTATGGATGTATGTATGTGTGTATATACATATATGTAAACTTATAGCATATATATAATATCTGTTATAGTATAGTATATATAACATGTCATATATACCATATCATGTCATAGTGTTTCATATTTCACATTTCTTATCACATTATAATAAGTTGGCTCATCTGCAAAGACTCAAGGTCTGCAGCCAGCAGGCTGGAGCCCCAGGAGAGCTGATGGTGTACTTTCAGCCCCCGTCTGAAGGCAGAAGTCTGACATCCCATCTCAAAGGAAGTCAGGCGGAGGGCGGTCCCTCTTACTTCAGGAGAATCAGCCTTTTTGTTCTATTTGGGCCTTCGGTGAGGCCCACGCACGTAGCAGAAGGCAATCTGCTTTACTCAGTCCATGGTTCAAATGCTAAGCTCATCCAGAAACACCCTCAAAGACACACCCAGAATAGCATTTCACTAAACGTCTGGACTCCCCATGGACCAGTCACGCTGACACGTGAAATTAACCATCACACATGGTATGCTCAGAATTGAGACTTGGAAATCGGAATATTCATTGATGCTGGTAAAAAGAGACACAGGGTATGTTTTGGATCTTGTTTCTGTATTTCTATAGAGGGAGAGGAAAGCAACTCTCAGTGGTGCTAAGTTGAGGCCAAGGGTGCTAAGACTCACACATCCATAAGGATTATGTTATGGACTGACTGTGTCCCCTTCAAAATTCGTACGGTGAATTTAGGACCGTAGAATGTGACTGTATTTGGAGATAGTGCCTTCAAAGGAGTCATTAAGTTAAAACAGACTCTTCAGAGTGGACCCTAATGCAATATGATTAGAGTTCGATGAGAAGAGGAAATTTCAACACCCAGAGGGACCCGGGGATGTGGGGGTAAAGCGGAAAGGCCACGGAAGATGCAGGAGAAGATGGCTGTCTGCAAGCCAAGGAGAGAGACCTCAGAAGAAATCAGCCCTGCCACCACCTTGATCTTGGACTTCTAGCCTCCAGAATGGTAGGAATATAGATTTCTGTTGTTTAAACTACCGGCCTGTGGTATTTCATGAAGGTAGCCCTGGAAAGCTAATGTAAGTTACAAGGAGAATGGCATTTCATCCGACTGGGGGAGGAGTACATTCTTCAAACACTTGGATCCATGGAGACAGGTGGTCCCCTCAGTGCTCAAAAGATGTCAACCACCATGCTGAGGGTGGGTCACAGCGGCCAGAGGAGACTTTGAGGCAGAGACTGGCGATTTCACAGTACGTGTGGGCATGCATTCGCAAGGCAGTGCCTTACAAGGCCAAAGGCATGGAGACAGGAGAGCATGGGGTGGGTTTGGGGGCAGTGAGATTCTGAGCTTAGTAGCTACACCCAGTGGGTGACACGGAGGTGAGCCGTGAGTGCTGTGAGCATGGCTCTAACGAGTAGCCCCACTTCTCCAAGGCTGGATAAGAGAGACGGGAGTCACTGTTTCCCCGGAAGTTACTGGAAGGGAAGGATGAGCCAGTGGGTGGCCATCTTGGAGGCGCGTAGAGCCCGTGTGAGAAATGCAGACAGGGAAAAAGTCACTGGAGGCACTTGGGAATGTTGGCAAGGGAGAAGCCTGCCAACCTCATAGTGCTTGGGAAACTCAGAGGAGATTGAGTCTGTGCAGAGAGGACCTGACTTTGAGGGTCCCTTAGGAAGGAGCAGAACAGGGGGAGATAAATGGAAATAATATCTGCTGAACAGCTAGCTCCTGGGTCTCAAACACTCTACAAGGCCCTTTAAGCCCACGATCTCAGCTCGTTCCCACAAAGGCCCAGTGAAAAGGGAGCCGTCACCCCCACCTTGCAGATGAAGAACCAGGTTCAGGGAGGAACAGTCACATGCCCCAAATCCCAGACTGAGCTATGAGCCCAAATCTCCCTGCCCCGTTCCTCTGCCCTACCCCGCCTCAACTGTAATTTTGTGAGGACTGCCTGGCGAGATGGGCCCACAGCCTGGTCCTGGCTGACAAGATTCCACCCACCCCTCTGGCAGGGAACATGCATCGTTCACAGGACCACGGGAGTTCTGTTTCCACCCAGGCAGCTCTGGGTTCTTAAAGGCCGCCGGACTGGTAATCAGAGGTTGAATGAAGGCATTTGGGTGCCAGGAATATGGGACTCAGAGACCCACAGGGCATGTGACAGGCGTGCCTGGGGTTCTTAGAACGCCAGCAGAAGCTGACCTTTCAGGACACAACTGACGAGTTAGGGCACAATTCTTTCCAGCCAGGACCCTGCCAAGCAGAGACGGCCAGTAAACTTCACTTGCTCTGCAGCCTGAACCGGTCCACTTTAACCTTCCGCCGCAGAAGGCCTGGGGGAAACGGTAATGATTTCTATTTATCGAATACCTGCTATGGAGCAGGTGCTCTGGACACAGAACCTGCAGCTTAGAATAACAGAGGATCCCTTGCGGGACACTGACATCAACTCAGCAGGAGGGCGAGAGCCCTTGTCCCAGGGAGCAGCACCAGCACTGTCGCCCCCAGAGGCCTGTTGGGTGGACAGAACGGGTGGCATTTCCACCTGCCGTGGCCCCCGCCGCCTTGCTGAGGGCATCACGGAGCCACTGCTCGTGGTCCACACGCCTGGCAGGGGGCAGAACATCTGAGCCTGCCGCGTCTTCGCTGCCACTGCCAGGCCTCTCGGGTAGTTTCTGCTTTTTCCGGCAATTGCAAACCTTCTCCCCAAGGGCTCAGGGGCCACCTTTCTCTATCCTGAGAGGCGTTTGACTGAATTCAGCACAAAATCAAATGCTGTTCTCCTCGATTTTTCTCCTTCCTCTGCTAGGGAATTTTCTGTTTCATTAGGGCATATGCGAGCAATTGCCCTGCTCTTCACCAGGAAGATTTCACGTGCACAGTGATCCCACTGGGCCGCGCCTCCAGATAGCCCTTATTTTCCGAGCTAGTGGTTCACTGGGGGCGAATTCGAGGAAATCGATTAGCGTGTAACCACATGTACGAAAGTCTCTGTCTCTCGAGTCAGCCGCCCCCTCTCCCTTCTAGTCTAGATCACAGCCCCCGTAGCGTCCCTGGACGCGGGGTCGAGTGCCTTGCTTTCCATCCCTCCCTGTCACTCACGGGAAAGGCTCATTGAGTCTGGAGCGGGGGTACAAGGAAAGGCCACTGCAGAAGTCAGGAATAAATGGGGGAGCAGAGCCCAGGGTGCCAAGGAAGTGGGGATAAGCCTGGGCCAAAGGGAGGGGCCAGAGAGAGCCGATGAACTCGTCTGCTGAGAACGTGTTGCTTGTCGGACTCTGCCCGGGGGTCTCTTAAGCTCAACACCACGGATGGGTCGTCTGCCCTCCCCTCTTCTGCTTGAAACCCTTTGAGGGCACCTGGGAACCCACAGAATGAAGATCCAGGTCCCTTTTGATGCCATGGAAGATGCCACATCTCTGGCCCCTGCCTCCTGGACCCTCTTCCTTCCCCACAGCTGGGCCCTTCCTCTGAGCTGCCACCCGTGCTGATCCCTTCCCCCGGACACCCTTCCTTCATCTGTCAGATAATACCTATTTGTTCTTTAAGTGTCTTCTCCCCCAGGCCGGGACAGTTGTCCTTTAAATTTCTACATGCAATTCCCCCAGCCCCCCAAACCCCACTCCCCCAAGCCCTATCCTAGACATAGTCCACTGCCTGGTGTCTCTTGTCTCCTCTGCTGGGAGGTGAACTCCTTGAGAGCCGGACCTCGGGCTTTCGTCCCTGAACCCCCCACAGCCTGGGTGGCGCTGAAAACGTGTGTGTAAATGTCTGAGTCCGTTTACAGATAGGCTGGCAGAATACCAAATGCCCGTCCAAAGTGAAAGCTGATAGCCAGTTACTTTCTGGTACCCAGGGAAGCGGCTGGAGCACCTTGGACGACCTGAAGCCAAGCAAGGCAGCGGAGGGCATGAGTGGGTACAGGCGTGGAAAGACCCACAGTTCTAGCAAGTTCGACAGAGAAGATCACTGGATGATCTGGCTTCTGAGCCATTCGTGCCTGGCCATCTCAGAAGGCAGCGGAATGCTCCAGGCTAAGCCAGTCCATTTATCCCACCAGTCTGAAGCTATCATTAATAATAGAATGGCTCCAGAATGGCTGGCTTGGCCTTCCTCACCTGTGCAAGTCCCGGGAGTCCTGCCTCCCAGCATACGGCCCGGCATTCACTTACTCGCCAGCTCATTCATTCATCCATCACATAACATATATATATATTTTTTTTTAACGTTTATTCGTTTTTGAGAGACACAGAGAGACAGAGCGTGAACAGGGCAGGGGCAGAGAGAGAGGGAGACACAGAACCCGAAGCAGGCTCCAGGCTCCGAGCTGTCAGCACAGAGCCCGACGCGGGGTTCGAACTCACGAACCGTGAGATCATAACCCGAGCCGAAGCCAGATGCTTAACCGACCGAGCCACCCAGGCGCCCCAACACATAACCTACTGAGCCCTGCAAGGCAGACAACAGACTCCCAAGGAAGGAGAAAGCAGGCGGTCCGTTCAGTACGTTGAGTGCCGTGGGGGATTTAAACACAGAAGAGGACTCCTCACCCGGCCAGGGCTTCAGGGAAGGCCAAGTTCCCTCATCTTGCGGTGGGGACTGAAGTGGTTCATCTCTGAGATTCTATAGAATGCTAAAGAAAATGGCGGCCGCAAACGAGCTCGGCCAGCCCAGGGTGAGGCCTTCTCGGGACTTGGAGCCGGTTTGGTCAAACAGGCCATGTCTCCTTCTCAACAACGCCAGCCAGGCCCTTTCTCCCTTGGCCGCCTAGGCAGCTGCTGGCCCGTCTGGCGTCCCAGCAGGAGGGTAACGTAGGGGGAGCCAGGCCGAGGGGAGCCAGGGCCTTCCTTGGAGGGGGTCATTCCTTACACTCACAGTCTGGGCATTGCAGGGTGGCCTTGTCTGTCTTGTTCCAAACGTGGCCGAGGACTGGCTTGTCTTGGAAAAGTACTGTTTACTCGGCCACAGTTAGGGCTTTTTTTCACTTTGACACCATCACCCGCGGCCCTTTGCTACACACACCCGTGCCTGCTGTCCCTGCGGAGCCTGCTGTTTAGACCAGGGGCTCCCATTTGCAGTAGTAAATCAGCCCTTCAGCTTTCTGCCCCTCCTGCCCCCGACCCAAGTAAAATCCCTCCCACTGGCTTTGGCCCCCTGCGAAGGAGGCAAGGGTGACCCCTCCTCTTCATCACGAACACCAGATCACACCAGTGGGACTTTTGAGTCAAGTAAACTCCACCCTGATCCATAGTCAACACTCCCCTATCTACATGTGGGTTGTTCAGTCCTCTTTTCCATCGGCCAGTCTTCAAGAGCAGGGGCCTGCATTTTCCTTTTCTCTTGCCTTCCTTCCAAATTGATTTCAAGCCAGCAGACATCCCAGGAATATGTAAATGTCACCTGATTTGCTGAGGTCAGATGAAGTGGGAGACTTGAAATCAGACATTATGGAAAGTTTTTCCATCAGAGAGAGGGTGTATTGATCAGAGTTGTCCAGAGCAACAGAATCAATAGGAGATAAATGGATGGATGGATGGATGAATGGATGGAAGGATGGATGAGTGGATGGATGGATGGATGGATGGATGGTAGACAGATAGATGATAGATAGATATACAGCAAGATAATAAGGAATTGGCTCACACAGTTATGGAGGTTGACACGTTCTTGCCCTGCAGTTGTTGGCAAGCTGGAGACCCAAGAAAGCCACCAGTGTGGTTCCAGCCCAAAGGCCAGGAGGCTCAAGACCCGGGAAGGGCCACATTTCAGTTTGAGCCAGAAAGAAGGAAAAACTGATGTCCCAGCTCAAAAGCAATCAGAAAGGGGGAGTTCGCTCTTACTCAACTTTTTATTCTATTCAGGCCCTCAACTGATTATATGAGGACCATTCACAGGGGGTTGGGGGGCGAAAGGCCACAATCTGCTTTACTCTTTCTGCTGATTCCAATGCTGATCACATTCAGAAACACCCTGAAAGACACCATCAGAATACTGCCTGACCAAATATCTGGGCACTCGTGGCCGAGTCAAGTGGACACATAAAATTAACTGTCATAGGGAGCGCCCGGGTGGCTCAGTTGGTTGAGCGTCAGACTCTTGACTTCCGCTCAGGTCATGATCTCACGGTCCGTGAGTTTGAGCCCCCGCATCAGGCTCTGCACTGACAGTGGGGAACCTGCTTGGGTTTCTATCTCCCTCTCTCTCTGCCCACCCCCCCTCCCCCACCACTTGCTCTGTCTCTCTAAAAAAAATAAATAAAAATTTTAAAAATTAACAAAAAAAGAATTAACCATCTTAGGGAGAATGCACCAGACTTCTTTGTATTAACCTCACCACCTTGCAGAGCTGTTCACTATTTGACGAGGAAAGTGTAGCAGAGAACGACACTGTCAACACTTGTGGCCTGGACATTTTCTCTTCGTGTGAACTTGGACATTCTGTGCAGCTTTCTGTGTCTGAGCTGCCTCGTCCGTGAGATGGAGTTATTAATAGAAACCAGGCTGTGTTGTCGTGGACATCCGAAGACAGCGGCCGTGCGAAACACTGAGCACTTTGTCTAGCGCATAATCAATACTCGAAAATTGAGTCGTTACCATTGACTTTATTACAAACCTCTCTCCCTGCCCCTGTGCTCCAGACTATGGTCTATGGAGAGAAGTGCACGGAGCTGGGATCCAGACAGACCAAAGCTCGCTCTGCCCTTTGCAGCTGCACATTTAGAGCAAATCACCCACGTCTTCTGTGCGTCCCTCATCTGTACATGGGGATTACGTGACCTCACTAAATGGCTTTGAGGATTAGAGACGATGTCCATACAGTGTTCAGCCCATGCAAGCCCCCCAACTTCTGGCTCTTTCTCCACCCATAAATGGCAGAGACCACGTCTGTCTTTCCTCAGCATCCCCAGGGAACGCCTCGCGCTTAGTAAGCGCTCAGAAGGTAAGTTGGATTTGGTGGTGAATCCATTTGCATGATGAGGAAACATGACTCTACTTATCCCTAGAAACCATTTCTAGAGACCGGGCCTGATAGGCACTGTGCATCGCATCACAGCCACAAAGTCTCTGGGAGGGCAGCCAGTGCCGTGAGCAATGGTTAAGCTCTCGTTAGCACCCAGTCTAAGTGAGCTGAGGGAAAGCAAGACGGATGGCTGGGAAAAGAGCAAGGCCACGTCTCAACTCGGGGCGGTTGGGAGTGGACACACAGAATCAGTTGTGTTTGGGAGCGATTCAGAACAATGTGCCAGAACATTCCAGACCCCTGAGCCTAACCGTCTCCTGCCCTGGAGAAGAATGAATCCCGGGTGGTGGTACCGTCTCTCTGTGCGCTAGGTCTACTGAGCCCCCTGAGCCATCACCCCACTGACCAACGGCCTTCTTTATGTCCAACTGGCGTTTCCAGTCTTTAAAGTCCCTGAATCTCCTCACATCCCTGAGAGGCAGGCCAGATAGGGGCCATCACTCCCATTTTCCAGAAGAGGAAACCGAGGCTCAGAGAATACAGGGATTTGCAAAGGCCACACAGCTAGTAAGCGGCAGCTCTTCTCATTCTCGCGTTGGTGTTCTTCTCCATGAAGACAAAATTGGAGTCCTTCCAGAGCATCCCTGGTGGCTGCGCAGGCAGAAAGGGCAGCCCACAGCTGTGTTCCGGGCTGGCAGACACCCCCAACTGGCTGGAGGTGGACCCCTGCTTGCAAAAGACACTGAATCTAAGCCACCGTGATGGGAGCCACGCTCCTGACTCCCCAGTCGGCGCGAGTTGTCAGGACGCACGTCTGTTCCCCAAGTCGTGTCTTCCTGCCACTCGTCAGTGTGCTCCCTTGCCTCTCCCTTCCTGAAGCTCCCCTCCTCCTCTCCCCTCTTTATTATCTGCCCCTTCTCTTCCTTCTTCCTCCATAATCTCTTTTCTGGATCAGATTGCAGCACAAAGCTTCACATTTTAATGGGCTCGCCTCGGTGTAAGGTCACCAATCCTCTTTAAGTTCATTCAAGGGATTCTTGTTTTCAGCCCCATTTTAAAAGTCAGGGGTTCGGAAGCTGATGACGTCGACAGTGGCTGGCTCTGGAGAACAGAATGCTTGAAATCATATTCTTCGTGGTTATGTTTTTGTGTGAATTGGAGGTGGAGGGCGTATCATTCATCAAATTCTCTGGAAAGGCCAAGACCTTTATCAAAACCTTATTCACTCTTACTTAACACGCCATGATCACAAAGGGGTGTCATGTGGCTTTCTGGTCCATAGCAAAGTAGCAGCAACTGACAAGGTGGCACACAGAAGGGTCCAGACCCAAGCAGGCTGACATCTGTGAGACATGACAAAAAAGCGGGCTGGGTTCCCCCCACCAATCATTTGGTTCAAGATGAGTGTCGCTTTCCTATTATGGAAAAGTAACATTAAGAAGAGTTCACTGCTGGGGCACCCGGGTGGCTCAGTCAGTTGAGTGTCCGACTTCGGCTCAGGTCATGATCTCACGGCACGTGAGTTCGAGCCCCGCGTTGGGCTCTGTGCTGACGGCTCAGAGCCTGGAGCCTGCTTCCGATTCTGTGTCTCCCTCTCTCTCTCTTCCCCTAACCCACTCGCATTCTGTCTCTGTCTCTCTCAAAAGTAAATAAACATTAAAAACAACAACAACAAAAAAAGAAGAGTTCACTGCTGCACTTGGTCAGCTTGCCAGGGGAAGGTGACTGACCTCATTCTTGTAGAAATATCACAGACTTAGGGGAGAAACATAGAACAGTGCCCAGTGAGAAGGAATGGGGTAAACTGCAGTTGGTGAGAAGGTAGTTGGAAGAGTGGGAGAAGCTCTGGGCAGTTGGGCTGGTCTCTGGCGTCCAGGGATCTACCTTTGGACTGAGCCAATGGCTGGAGAGCATGGGAGCCATGAGTCCACCTAGAGCCCAGCTCTTGGGCTGATAGCCCGTTGGGATCATTTTTCCATTGTCACATCCAGTCCCGTCCACCCAAGGTGCCATGGGAATGACCATTAGGTGATAACCAACACGTGGGGCAGGTGGATCTATTGATTGAAAGTCACGTGTTCAAGTGGAAGAAGTCAGGCCTCGAAGTCGTAAGGCTTAGGTTCAAATCTTGGCGGTGCTACTCATGGGTTGTACAGTTTGGGACACGTTTCTTCACTCTGCAACATTCTCCTTCTTTCAGCATAAAATAGGGATGAAGACACCTTATCATTTGATTATAATGACTTAATGAGATAGTATGCCCGAGGCTTGATGTGTGGATTCCCTTCACTGCCCCATGAAGAGATCTGTTTGTCTGAGGGCTTTAGGGGCCCTCAGCTTTCTGGAACAGGAAAGTCTGAAAGTAAGAAGGGAACATCTGGGCATAAAGAAAAAGGTTGGTACAAACTCAAGCATTGAACTCTACTCAGAATCTTAATGGTTCCCATTTCACCCGTATGTCTAACTAGCTGGATTATTTAGGTTTTCAGTCTCTAGGTGATGAGAAGTTGAATTACAAATGGCTTAATTAAGGGGGAAAGTATCATATTGAGGCACAAGATTACCAAGAATAGGCATTGAACAAAAACTCTAAAAGCTGAACCCTACACACGTAGACGTAGAGAGGGGACAGAGGATCAGTTCGCTAGGGCTACCGTAACAGAGCACCGTAAGCTGAGAATCCTAACAGATATGTGAGGTCCCACAGTTCTGGAGGCTACAAGTCCAGAATCAAGGTGTCGGGAGGGGACGTTCCTTCTGAGGGCCCTGGGGGAGAACCCGTTCCGTATCTCTTTCCTGGCTTTCCAGTGGTTTGTTAGCAATCTTGGGTGTTCCTTGGTGTAGGAGCACCGTGCTTATCTTCACCTTGATCTCCACGTGGTGTTTCCCTATGTGCATGTCTGTCTCTACAACCCCCCCCCCCCCACTCTATGAGGACACCGGTCATATTGGATTTGGGGCTCTCCCCAGCCAGCATGGCCTCATCTTAACTAACGACATCTGCCACGGCCCTTTTTCCAAATGAGGTCACATTCTGAGACATTGGGGTTCAACATACGAATGGAGGGGGGCACACACCCAGCCGTAGCAGACAGCATCTGGAGTTGCTTAGTTTGGAGGCAACTAGCCTCTACATCCTGAAAGAGTTACTCTACTGGGCCCCCGAACAATAAATGGCTGTCAGAACGACAATCTTACTGAGAAGGGACGATTTTTGCCAACATCTATACACTTTAGGACATTTTCTATTTAAAAAATGATTCACATAAAAAAAAAAAAAAGCTAGAGGTTCAAAGCTCACTTGTATGGACCCACTGCTCACCGGGCATGTGAGGGCCGGCACAGACGTGCCCTACAAACCGCTTCTCCAGGACATGCCCGGCGTCGGCGGATAGAGCCCATAACGGCATGAGCTCAGCTTGGTGGTTCTAACCCAGAGCTAGGTGCGCTTAGACGCTGTGTACCTAAGATCCTGAGTCCCACAGGGTCTCCACTGAGCCGACCAGCGGCATTTAGACAGGAATCCCGGAAAGCCCTTCTGCCAGATAAGGGCCACCGGAACTAACCGGGGAAGCAGACCAGGATCCAATCAGATGCTCAGAGGTGGATTCCACATCACAGGCGTTCAGGAATCACCCCTCTCTACGGAGCGTGTTAACACTGCTGGCTGTGAATTGTTTACACTGTGGGGCAAGATGCGACACAGATAGCACCTGTTGCCCGCATCGCCTGACTTGGCATTCATGTCTGGGTCAGAGTACCTGGAGAATCAGAAAACCTGGGTCTGAGCCCCAACTCTCCACTTCCCAGCACAGTGAACTTGGCCAGTGCCTTAACCTCTCTAAGTGCCAGTGTTTGCTCTGCAAAATACTGGAGGCTTCCACATGGGATGATTGTACATCTGAAAGGGGACAGTGGGTGTCAAAGTACCTTCAATGCCTTAAGGCGTGAACTGGAGGCACTACATAGAGTCTGGGTCCCCAGATTTCTTTAAGTGGCCGATGCACCTGTTCCCCAGACGTTGCAGGTGTCGACGGCTAACAGCTCACGCTTGCATCCTTTTGGGGGGATGGGCTTGGCTGCCGGGAGCCACTTTGCCCAGAAATGTAGGGCCTGGAATGTACGGCCAGACCCCACAGGAGTGGACCGTGGCCAGTGACTTCTGATCTGGGGTGTAACCACCCAGCCCTCCTGCCTGTGCCCGGACAGCCTCCGTGATGCCATGCCAGCTCCCTGTGGGCTCCGGCTGAGACTGCACCCCTCCTAAGCCACGTCTTTGCCTCGCGTCTCCTCCTTCCTCACTCCCTTACGCGTTACCCCTGAGAACATTCCCTCCTTGAGTGACTTACACAAGGATCTCGAGCTCAGACTCCGCTTCTATGGAGCGTGACCTAAGACTCTTGCGGCTGATGTCCCCATCTTGTGTTATTTTCTCTTTCAGGGATGACGCCATACCTGATGTGACCCTGAGATCTTTGTGCTACTGTTCTCTCTGCCCTGAGTGCTCTTCCCGCCCCCCCGTCAGCTGGCTGGCTCCTTCTTGTCATTCAGATCCCAGCTTAAATGTCACCTGTGTAGAGAAGCCTTCCTAACTGCTCGATGCCAAGTGGCCATTTAAATTCCCCGCATCGCTCCCCACCCCCCACCCCCTCCCCCCCCCCCCGCTCTGCTTCTGGTGCGTCCTTTATCACCTCATTCCTCTCCCTCCCCACTGGCAGGTGAGCGTCAGGTTTCTCTCTTCATCCCTGCGACACCACATTTGGGCTGAGCAGTCTCCGAGGGCCCTTCCCGCTTTGGCAGTCCACTTTCTCTGTGTTGGGATCAAATACGAAGCAGTTAACCTGCCAAGGAAAACAGCAAATGATAGTGTGACAGTTCCGTGGCCACCCGACAGCGTGACCTGCACAGACTCCTTCCCTCTGGGGGTCTGTGTCCTCTCCTGTGACCCGGAGGCAGGGCAGGGTGACCTCCCACTCTCCGGCCTGCGTTCCTGATGACATTCAATGTGTACCGTTCCTGGCACCCGGGGACACGGGACTCCTGCAGGTCGGCTCGTCCGACCTTCTTTGTTTTCTGTGCTCTCTTTCCAACAGTTGCATCTGGCTGCCACACGGGCACGAAAATGCCTTTTTATTATTTTGGCGAGTACGCCCGGCTTCGTCTTCTCGCCGTCAGCCCTGTGTTCCTCGAACCTCGTCCCCTCCAGTCACAGATACTGGGAAGAAATGTTTCTCCTTGTCATCTATAGGCTCACAGAAAACATGAGTCGAATTTGCCAAAGCAGGGAGCTTTGTCCACACAGAGACTCTGGAGTAACTGTAATTACAGCTCACTTCATTCATTCATTCATTCATTCATTCACTCCTGCATCAACTCATATATTTATTCAGCAAATACTTAGTGAGCGCCTGTTACCTAGACTCTGGAGACACAGCAGTGAACAAAAGTGCGTGCCTTGGTGCAGCTTATGTTCTTGGGATACCTGCTACCACAAAGGTATTTCAGGGTGTCCTCAAGCACTGAAGAGAGAGCAACTAGCTCTCTCTGTCTAGATAGATCTTGGAAGCCTCTCCTAAGGAGAGAACATTTGGGCTGGGTTTTGAAGAATGAATAGGAGTTCCCCCGGTCAAGGAAGGGGTGTCAAGGCATTGCTGTCGTTGTGCCGGATGGCTTGTGACAGGGAGGGCATGGGGGCAGGCCAGAGAGGGGGGCAGAGGGAGGGCAAGGGGGTGGGCCAGAGAGGCGGGTAGAGGGAGGGCAAGGGGGCGGGCCAGAGAGGTGGGTAGAGGGAGGGCAAGGGGGTGGGCCAGAGAGGTGGGTAGAGGGAGGGCAAGGGGGCGGGCCAGAGAGGTGGGTAGAGGGAGGGCAAGGGGGCGGGCCAGAGAGGTGGGCAAAGGGAGGACAAGGGGGCAGGCCAGAGAGGTAGGTAGAGGGAGGGCAAAGGGGGCGGGCCAGCGAGGTGGGCAGAGGGAGGGCAAGGGGGCGGGCCAGAGAAGTGGGTAGAGGGAGGGCAAGGGGGCAAGCCAGAGAGGTGGGCAGAGGGAGGGCAAGGGGGCGGGCCAGAGAAGTGGGTAGAGGGAGGGCAAGGGGGCAAGCCAGAGAGGTGGGTAGAGGGAGGGCAAGGGGGCAGGCCAGAGAGGTGGGTAGAGGGAGGGCAAGGGGGCGGGCCAGCGAGGTGGGCAGAGGGAGGGCAAGGGGGCAAGCCAGAGAGGTGGGTAGAGGGAGGGCAAGGGGGCAGGCCAGAGAGGTGGGTAGAGGGAGGGCAAGGGGGCAGGCCAGAGAGGTGGGCAGGATAGGACTAGACCTGGCTTTGTGAACCATGCCAGAGAGCTGCAGTTGATCTGGAAGATAAGGGGGAGGCGCCCAAGGGTTTTGAGCAAGAGGGAGAGACATGATTCAAGCTGTTCTCGCACACTGGCGGCGTGGCTAAGTGTATTCGTTTCCACAGCAGCTTCGACAAATCACTGCGAACTGGGTGACTTAAAACAACAGGAATACATTCTCTCACAGTTCCAGAAGCTAGAAGCAAGTCCGAAATCAAGGCGTGTGCAAGGTGGTTCCCTCTGGAGGGCTCTGAAGGACAGCGTGTTCCACACCCCTCTCCTCGCTTCTGGAAGTCCCAGGCAATCCTGGGTGTTCCTTGGCTCACAGATGCGCCCCTCCGGTTCTGCCTCCACCGTCACACGGCATCCTCCTGAAACGCCCAGAGTCTAAGAAACCCCAAAAACGAACCACCAGAGTCCAGAGTCAAAGCTAAGCAGCAAGGGTCATTTATTGCAGGTTCGAACCTGGACCTCTGCGCACTCGTTGCCGGTGACGCTAAGAGGCCCCGAGAGAGGTTTTTACACCCCTTTTATAGACAGGTACAAACAAGTCATGGGGAAATCAGGGATTTTCCACAGTTACAGAGCTGCGATTGGTTGATGTTTAAAGTTGGACACTTAGCAGTATTCGATTGGTTCCTGCCTTTAGGTCAGACCACAACCGGGGGTACGGGTATCTCAATGATTGATCAGGAATACACGGGCGTGCCAAGCAACAATGATTGATCAGGAATAAACGGGTGTGCCAAGCAATTGTACAGAAGCGGAACAAGCTGGTTAGGCTTGATTAGGTTTCAGTTTCCCGTAACTTAAGCTTTTAAGTTTCAGTTTTCTCAGGCCTCTCACTCCCCTATGAGTCCCTTCTTCTAAGGACGCCAGTTATGTTGAATTAGGGGCACCCTACTCCACTCTGACCTCTTCTTAGCTAATTACGTCTGCAACGACACTATGTCCCAACTGGGCCATATTCTGGGGTGCTGGGGGTTAGGGCTTCGGATCTCGCTGGTGGCGGGGGAACACAATTCGCTCCATAGTGCTAAGCAACTTGCCCCAGGGACACACAGCCAGCATGAGTGTATGCTGCAGGGGCGAAGGTAGGGCCAGTGAGGCAGACACCCCATTTATAATTACATCAGCAGGGAGCGGATGGGGCACTTGAGGGACCCGCGCGTGGCCCTGGGGAATTTTCATAGCACTTTACATGGGACTGAAAGCCATCAGTGGTCCATGACAAGGTATGGGGGAAATAGTTGACGGAGTTAAGGGAGATCAAACCTGGTTATGGGAGACCACCCTCTGGTCACGCCTGGCGGCCATCGCCACCTCCCGGCTGGACGTCCTTCCCTCTGGGCATGCACGCAGCCACTGGGAACAACCTGAAGCGCATCTCTGCACGTGTGGGTTCTAACCTTGCACGACGCAGGCTGAAGGCAGCCACGCCCACTCTGATGAGGCCCGAGGAACAAAGCCACGCCCACCCGGACAGCGCCCACTGGGCCGCCAGCACGTCCTGTCCCCGAGCTGCGCCTCCAGCAGGACACCCGCGAGCAGCTGCCCTGCGCTGGCTCCTAGAGTCCCCTCCGAGCGCAGAGTGGGGCAACTCCGAGCCTCGGCCCTGCAACGGCCCCGGCATCCAGAAGATCCACTTACTCTCCAATCCTGCTCGCTTCTCCCGTGAATGGAGAGGGTGCCGCTGTGACCCGCCTCTGGAGAGCTGGTGTGGAGAGGCTAGGAGGAAGACACAGCTCCTGCTGAGGAAGATTGGCCTACCCTTGCGGGGGGAGTTGGGGGGAGGCTCCCACAGCGTCCCCCCCCCCCCACCACCACGTGGAGGAAGGCACCTGGTTCTGCCAGCCAGAGGCAAGAGATCCCAGTGGATCTCACAGCCAAAGCTTCTGTCCCGCTGCTCGGAAGGCGTGAATGAAGTGTCAGATACGCGAAAGTGTTCTGTGAACCCAAAGGCGCAGCACACGTTGCTTGCGCACTTCCTGTGGTTGTGAGCCCCCCCCCCCCCCCCGGGGAGGGTGCCGCCCAGCCCTCTGGGTGCCCGTGTCCCGCTCCTGGGAGCTGCAGCCTTTCCATTTTGTGGCATCCAAGGGCCATCCCGGAACTGGAAAGAAATATGAAACTGGCTTCAGAGGGGCACCCCTTTCCAATCTCCTCCTTCATTACCTCTTTGGGGCCTCTTTGGCAATGAAATTGCAACCTGCGAATTGTTCTATCAACAGGTGGCTCTGGAGGGAGGTGGCGCTGCCACCTTTGACCTGGGAGGGAAGAGTTGGTTTAGAGCACGAGTGATCTGGTCCTCCAGCAGCAACTGGTCCTGGGAAGCAGCCTCTCTCCAGCACTTTCCACGGCCAGGGGTCTGCACCGACATTGCTGTGGGTTTCCGGGACACTCTGCCTTTTTGAATGAGAGTTTCGCAGGACAGGCTTTTCCTGGGGGACCTTCTTGGGGGCCCTCGGCAATGCCCTGGAGCTGCACACAGCCTGCGCCCAAACGTTTGGTCTGGGACAGTCTTCCCTCAGATCCAACGACCCTGGGAGACTAACAGAGCAAAGTTAAGGACCTCCACTCTACAGGAAGAAGAACCTAATGCTCCACTTGGGAAAAGCTTCAGTGGCTAAGCAGGTTTCTATGGAAGAAAGATTTCCAAGTCTCTGCCCTCCAGCCGTGAAGCAGACACACCCGGGGTCTCCCTACTTCCTCTCTCTCCTGTGGCGGGCGTGGGATCAGGGCCCTCCGCAAAGCCTCCAGAGGTCTGGCTTCCTCCTTCCCACCTGCAACAAACCACAGAGCCCGTTTGGAGGTTTTAGAGATAGTTACTGCAGAATCAGAGGGAATTATTATAGATTCTTCTCTTTTTTTCTTTGACTGCTCCCAAATTGGGGAAAAAAACCTTTCCTGCCTCTGAACCCCCCCACAGCTCTTGATTCTCCTGCCCACTCATGTATTCATTCATTCATTCATTCATTCATTCATATACTCCCTCATTCCATACGTTCGACAAATATTTAATGAGCAGTTACTCAGTGCCAGGCATATTCTAGACACTGAAGAACCGGCTATAAGCAAAACAGAGCCAAAGCCCTGTCTCAAAGAGCTAATAGAGGACACTTACGGGAATGACCATCTTCCACGTGACAGGCACGAGCTAAACACCTGCCCCTCCCTCCTGGCAAGAGGCATTTCAGCGATTAAGAGCTTGGCCCGTGGAATCCCACAGCCAGGTTTCAAATCCACACCAGCTACATAAAAGCTAGGCGAGCTCTGACCACGGGTTATAACCTCTCAGAACCTCTGTTTTTCTCAATAAACCGAGGACAATACCTTCCCTCAGCGCGTGATCGTGACATCAAATGGAACGATGCATGAACAGGGTACCGCAGAGCTGTCACCAGCACATAGAATCTCAATGAACGGTCACCATTATTTCAATCGCCACCGCCGGTCTTAAACATCGCCTCTGTGAGCGCGTGGGCTCATCTCCTTCCACCTGATGATGTGCGGGCATCGGTTCGCAAACACACATCTCCAGAGTCAAAGGAGCTTGTAACAAAAGCGTGGGTGGAATAGTACTGCAATCCTTCAAGCGGGGCACCTGGGTGGCTCAGTTGTGAAGCCCCCCACTTTGGATTTCAGCTCACATCACGATCTCACAGTTTGTGAGTTCGAGCCCTGGGTCGGGCTCTGCACTGACAGCAGAGGAGCCTGCTTGGGAGCTTGGGAATTGGGAGACCGCTCTTGAAGGGCTCGCGCACAGACCCACTCACCTCAGGGCCGCCCCCCCAGGAGCAGTTTGGAAAGCCCCCGGCTACATGAGAAGGCCTTTCAACGACAAAGCTCACCGTGTCTGCGGGGGGAGCAGGGACTGTCGGGATTCTGCCCAAAGATGGAGTAGCTGGTGGGGGCCATGTTCGCGCTCTGCCTCTGCTGAGGCTCATGGCAGGCGACCTTCTCCAGGGCCCCACGGAGACCACACCCTGGAGCACACGCTCAGGCTTTCCCCGAGAGAGGCCAGCCTGCTTGCGGACCTTCCACCTGGGGGACAGGATCCGGGTTTGCTCTGGGGAGCCCGTGCCAGGGGCCATCATCATGGTGTTCTCCCTTGTCCCCAGGGTGGCTTGTCAGTCCCGCCCAGAAAAGAGCATATACACTCGTCTGGAGCCCTGCCCTTTGCAGCTGTGCTGCCGGAGACACCTCCCCATTGCCTGGCCTGGCGGCCAGCGGGGTTCACAATCCTGGTCCCACAGGACCGTGCATATCTGCATATTCAAAAGCTGCCTCCAGTCAGCCTGGAGCTAGGTGCTGCCTGAGATCCCCGCCCCCCCGGCAGGCTGACGGGTCCTGGCACAGTCTCAACACCGGGAGCCATGAAAAATAAATCAGGCGGCTTAGATAATCACAGAGTGTTGAGAGGCAACCAACAGGCCCATCTCCTACGCGAGACGGTTCCTTCAAGACTGGGAAAGGCAGGCTCCAACCGATACCCCCGACAGCAACGGTGGCTCCTTGACGGCCAGAACTTCGTGTTCTTCAGTGGTCTGTCCTGGGCACTGAGAACTGAAAGCGGCACGTAGTAGATGCTCAACAAATTTGTGTTGATGAGTGTAAATCCCCGGGGTGGGGGGGAAGCAGGGAGTCCCGGAGAAGAGATTAGGCAGAGGCCCCCTGGCACATCCACCCTGGAGGGAACTGCGGGTCGAAGTTCTTCCTTTTTATCAAAATGGGAAAAGTCGTCCTGTTCCCCCTCCTGATCCCCAGATGGTCTTCCTCACCTGATCTGAAGACCTGATCTCAGCTCATCTCCTGACACGTCCTGGTATATTAAGGGCAATTTTCCAGAGCATATGGGGAAAGTTGAAACTAGGATTGGAGGGAGCACCTTGGTGGCTCTCGGCCAAGCATCAGACTCTTGATCTCGGCTCACATCATGATCTCACGGCTCATGGGATCGAGCCCCACATTGGGCTCTGTGCTGACATCACAGAGGCTGTTTAGGATTCTCTCTCTCTCTCTCCCTCTCTCTGTCTTTCCCCTGCTCGTGCTTGATCTCTCTCTAAAAATAAATAAACTTAAAAAAAAAGAACCTAGGATTGGAACTGGTCTCACTCTGTGCCTTGCTGGCAATCTCACTGGGGAGGGATAAAACTTACAGGCTGCAGGTTTGGAGGAAATTGTGCAACGTCGGAAAAAATTGGGTATCTGGGTTTGAAACCACTTTCGGCCACTTACAAGCTTTTTGAACTTTACCTCTGTCACTTAACCTCTCTGAGTGTTTGCTCTTTTTTGTGGGGGGGAGATATGAGCATTGGATGATTTCGTGCATGTAAAATGTTTACGCACTTAGAGATCACTCAATAAATTCCTGTTAAACTATTTATTGAAACAGACAAGAAATCTTACCTCATTCAGGCACCTATCTGAAAGGGCATGAGTTCAGAGTTGGGTTAATCTACGTTTCTCTCGTATCTGCCACTTGTTAACTGTATCCATCAGGATGATTTAAATGGTGTCGAACTGGGTTGAAAAATGACAAGACTGATTACCTGACAATACAGGAAGTCTAGAGGGAGAGCAGGCTCATGAGTGGTCAGCCGGACCACTCAACACTGTCATCGGAGACCCACCTTCTTCCATCTCTCTGCTCAACACTGGCTCCACCCTGAGCAGGGGTCTCTTGTGCTCGCTAGGTGGCCGCCAGAAGAGGCTGGGTCCACACGCTGCACGACGCCATCAGCTCAGGAGAGCCTCACCCACACGAGCCGTGTGCCATCGTGGGGCGTTAGCACTGCCTGGAATGCTGCATACTGCTTGGCCTAGAGCCAATGAGGTTAAGCAAGCTCTGGATCCAGAGACGTGGCCACCTTCCCCGAGACACGTGGGGACAGAGGGTCGCCTGAGTAAAATGTGGTTCTATTAGGAAGGAGGAAGGTAGATATGGATGCTGAGTGGGTGCCTAGAAGTGTAGCCAGCTGTCACTATAAGCAACTTTAATCTAACCTCCCTGAGATTCGGTATCCTCATTTGTAACGCAAAGAGCGAATCGATCTTACAATCTCTCATGGGGTGTTCGCAATGATCACACGAGATGGTTAATATATAAAGCGATTGTCCCTGGGTGTAGGATGTAAGACGGTGGTGAATAAATTAACAGTTACTTTTATAATTATCTAGGGTACTGAATTATAGGTCCCAGAGCACTTAGAGTGAGTTCTTAACTTTCTATGTGGGGAAAATTGAGGCTCAGAGAAACTGAGCGTCTGTAGGCCGTGCAGCTGGCAGAATGCACCTGACACCAGACCCCTAGACCACTAGACCCCTGGACCCCTAGACCCCTGGCTCTTGGTGCCGTGATCTGTGTCTTCTGTCTCCTCTTCCTTCCAAGGGCCCTGGCAAGGGTCCAAAGGGTGGGAGAGGGCTGCTGAAGGAAGCAGGGAAGCCACGAGGTTGCCACTTCCTGTTTTGGTCCCACAGAAGGTCCAGCGAAGCGGAGGCACCGATGGCCTGGCTTAGCAGCTCTGAGCATCTCGGCCCCAGAGGTCCCAGGCGGCCCGGACCTGCTTACTCAGACCAGCCTCCACCCCTTCCGGCGCCTGCCCAAGTTGGAAAACCACCGCCTAAGCATCTTGCCCTGCCTCTGTGTTCTGCTCAGGAAGTGGCCCCCAGGGAGCAAACTCCCATAAACCACCTTTGCAAGTGTGTGCAGGCAACGGTGGGGGGGAGGCCCCTGCACCTCAGGAGGACATGCTGACGCGAGGTGTCCTCTGTCCGCGAGCACCAACCAGCCACTCCCGCAAGAGGGCGCTGAACTGGTCTAATTAAAGGTGCCTTCGGAGGGTCGCCTTCCCCGTTTCGGGCCAAGCCGCAATTTCAAGGACTTGCCCTCTTCCTGATACCTGCAACTCTTTCCGTGGTCCCCCCACGATCTTGGCTCGGATTTGTCATCTACGAACACTGAGGCGTGCAGGGTGGAGGCAAACGTAAGAGGCGAGGCTCAGACTCCGGGTCAAATCTTCGCTCTGCTACTTCCTAGCTGTGTGACCTCGGGCAGGTGACTTAACCTCCCTGACCTTCACCTTTTCCTTATCTCTGCAATGGACACAGTTCTACCAACTTCAGGTAGGGCTATGGATTGAATCGTGTCCCCTTCCCCTGCTCCCAAATTCCTAGGCTGAAGCCCTAACCTCTAATGTGATGATATTTAAAGGTGAAGCCTTTGGGGGGGTAATCAGGTTTAGATGAGGTCACGAGGGTCCCTCGTGTTGGGATTAGTGCCCTTAAAAACAAGAAATACCAGAAAGAAGCTCTCTCTCTCTCTCTCTCTCTCTCTGCACCACATGAAGACACAGTGAGAAGGCTGCTGTCTACAACCCAAGAAGCAGGCATCACCAGATCTTGACCTTGTTGACACCTTGATCGTCAGGTCAACAGATATTTACGATATGCCTCCTATGGGCCAAACACTGTATTAGTCATGGGGACCATATGAGCAAACAGGATGGACGCCAGCCTCGTGGAGCTAACAGCCATGTGGGAGAGACAAGTGTTATTCAAATAAACACAGAGGCGTGTATTTTATCAGACCAGTCCCTACATGGCTCTTGCTATGAGCCAGCCACCTTTCTAAGTGCTTTACAAACACGCACGCTTCGGACCCTCAGAAATATTGACTCCCCCACCTTACAAATGGGAAAGAGAGGCACAGATAGAGAAAGGAATTGCAGCAGGGTCCCCGGAATCTGTGAGCTACCGACACACAATGAAGCCTCCCCAAATCCGGGGGCTTCCAACAATCATTTATGGCTCCCCGGGGGCTGTCGGCGGGGCAGTGGCTCTGACCCAGGCTGGGCTCAGCCAGCTAGTTCTATTGTTACTCATCCGCCTGTGACGGGGCTCGGCTCTGTGCCACACGCATCTCCTCCTCTTCTGGGACCAGCGGGCCGGCGCGGGCACATCCTTCCTACGGCGATGGAAGAAACGCAAGACAGCAAGCACTAGGCAAGATGACTCATCAGATCGGCGCGTGTTACCAGCAGATGCTTTTCAAAAGCAAAGCAAGGCAGGCCTGAGGCAGGCTTTCTGTCTCCCGGGCTCTGTGCCCCCTGCGCGCCCTCGGGGGAGCTGTGGCTGCCCCCTGCCCCTCTCGCCTGCCTGCGGGAGTCCCAGAAGCAGACACAGAGAAACCAGCTTCTGTGCGCCCGGTACCAGTGACTCGGCCTGGGGCCTCATGCGGTTCCAACCCGACCTCAGGGAAAGAAATAGCCAGTCACTAGTGAAGTGACAGACCAGAAATGACCAGAAACCCAGGGCCACGTGCTTGGGCAGAGGTGCCAGGAAAATCATCATGCACCTCACGCAGCCCCGTGAATCATCCCACCGCTGCGATGGAACGTGTCCTGTGTGAGGCTGGCTGGGGACAGCCGTGTGCAAGCATTCTGTTCCCGGCCCCAGGAGCGCGCGACCAACGGGGCATCGTCCAAGCGTTCAGTCGTTCAGCAAACATTCCTGGCGCGTCTCCTCTGTGCTGAGGGTGGGTGGGGGCGGCCACTGGCGGTAGGGTTAGAGCACACGCCGGGGCTGGGTCCCAGCGCGGCCCGGCCGTGAGAGCCTGCCGTTTCGCCTCCATGAAATGAAGGCGATAACAGCACCCGCTGGGGGCCCCTGGGCGGCTTAGTCAGTTGAGCTCCCGACTTCGGCTCAGGTCATGATCTCGCGGGTTCGTGGGTCCGAGGCCCCCACCAGGCTCCATGCCTCAAGCACTGAGCCTGCTTCAGATCCTGTCTCCCTCTGACTCTGCCCCTCCCTCGCTCGCTCTCTCCCTCTCTCAAAAACGATCAAATATTAAAAACGCTTTAAAAAAAAAAGAAAAAAAAAAAAGTAAAGAACCTGCCACTGGAGGCGGGGGTGGGCTTGGTTGCTCGAACCCCCTGGTTCGGTCCCCTCCGCTCTCCGGGATTCCTGTCGGTGGGGTTTGCATCCAGAGCATGGAGTCAAATGAGGCAAATATTAGCTTTATGGCTTTAGACAGCACAGGACATCTCGGTGGACTTTGGGAGAGAGTGGTTCCGTCCCCAGCTGGGAGGAAATCTTCCCTGTGAGCTGGAGAACCGGAGGGCCCGCGCAAAGCAGCCTTCCGAGCTCCGGGGCCTGGCCACTGGTAGAGATGTCGGGACCGAGAGCCCCTGGAGCCGGGAAGCAGGTGTTCTCATCCCGGGCAGACTGTGTGGCCTCGGACCAGTTGCTTAGCCTCTCTGAGCCTCAGCGTCGCCATCACCAAAAAGACGACGGTTTCGTGGGCCCGGCTGTGAGGCTGTGGAGACAAAAATAGACGTGGCACAGTAATTCCCATCCTCCTGTCTGGTCGGAGATGAAGCCTGACCAAGGACTACTTTGCCCCAGGCTGGGGGCGGGGAAGAGCCCCCGAAGCTCTCCTTCCATCCAATCCAGGGCCCCTCCACCTCTCCTGCCCTGTCCCGGCTCTGCCCCTGCTCTTTCTGCTTCGGCCGCTCCCTCCCCCTCCTCAGCAGGCTGACATCCAGGGTCCTTCATCGGCTAAATGGGCCGGGAAAGGTCCTAACGGCCCCGCTGGCTCCCCAGAGCGGGCACACCCACCAAATAAGAACATGTGGATGACAGCTGGCCGCTGTCGTCTCTCACTGGCATCTAGTGCCTTTAGCCAATGGCCTTGGGCTCCGCTCACAGCCTTAATCAGAGACCTCGGCGGAAACACGGCAAGCAGGAGCTTCGCTCCGACGGGAGGGGGAGTAGAGGGCTAGCAACTGTGCTACTTGCTGTGTATATACGTGCTTGGGCACCTCCCTCGCGCGTCTGTGTCTCAGTGTGCCCATCTGGGAAACGGGACACTCACCTCCACTCTGCTGGGTTGACGGGAGGCTTTCACCACACGCTTGCTAAATCCTTGAGAACCCGTGGCATCCAGCAAGGTCCCTCTGTCTTGACAGTGACTGCTCCAGGCCCTTGGGGTCCCGAAAAGGTTGGGGAAGTAGGAGACTTGCACTTGGGACCCACTCCCTGGGCGGCAGTCTCTGCCTTGGGGTTGGGCTTCTGCAATGGCTCATCCCTACTTTTTCCGGTCCGAGGACGGGCCAGAAGCACCACGGACACAGTTTAAGCCTGTTGGATTTAAGAGAGTTTTCTGGGATCTGAGGACAACAGAAGGGAATTATTACAAGAAGGGCATGTACATATCAGTATCCAATCTCGCTGTTGCTCACGTCCCCTGGCCTTGCGTCTGCCTGGAAGGATGAAAGGTAGGTACCTCCTGGATGTTTCCTTTTTATAGCCCCACGGCACCGGGTTGCTGTATCCTTGCCCATGGCCACTGGGTAAGAGTTCACCTGCCCCCTTCAAAATTCCCCAGTCCTTCTGCTCGATCCCACTGGAGGCAGAGACCGGGTTCCCTGGGGAGCCATCTCAGAGATGTAGCAGCAGGGCAGGCCGCAGGAGTGGGCAGAGGGAGAGAGAAGGACAGATGAGCCGGGTCGCAGGGCCACAGAGCGCCCATTGTCCCTCGCCAGACTCTCTGAGGCTGAGGCACCCCGGAAGGGGGCAGCAGGGACAGGCACACCCAACATTTGGGCGGCAAGTCCTTCCATGGAGAAGGCTCTGGGCAGTGCACGTCTCAACCCACACGCCCCCTTTCCCCACCCCCATCAATCTTTAACCCGCGTGCAGGGAACGCACACCATCTCAGCGGGAAATACTGCGTTGGGATTGTTCAGGGCTCGCCCAAGAACACTGCGTAGGTGGGCATGGCCGAAAGGACTCTACAGAACGAAGCGGGAGTCCTCCCCAGGGACAGATTCCAGGTCCACTCCCAGAGCCACCAAGCGCTGGGAGATCAGCAAGTTTCTCTCCAGAGCTCTGGTTACTCAAGCCTTGTGAAAGGAGGGCTGCGCCCATGGAGACCTCCCCGCCTCCCAACCGCATTCCCCTGCAAGCCCTCTTCCCAGGCCAGCTTCTCCCTCCAGGTGGCAGCACTCCTTACACCCTATTCCTTCAGGAGGGCAAAGTTCGGGGTCTCTTTGCAGGAGTCCACATGCCTGCTAAGCTTTGCGGACTCTGATCGGTCTGGCCTGGGTCCTGGGCTCATCCCTGAACCAATCAGCAATGGCACCCCTTGGCATTTTGTACCAGAGGCGAGCGCTCCCTCGTCTCCCCCAGGCCCAGGCTCCGGGCCGCGAAGACAAGCAGTCAAAAACGCCCCCACGTTTGGCCTTCACTTTGGCATTTCCAGGACCCATCCTTCCCCAACCCCATTTTGAGCCCATTGGCTCCGTTCTAGGAAACTGAGGGGAGAAGTGACATGACCGGGTCAAAGTCACATGGTCTCTTTAGTGCAAGAACTGAAGCACAGAGTCTCCAACGTCAAGTTTTAGGCTCTTTGCGTAGGAGGGGAAGGAACAGTTTGGGGAGAAGAAGCAAATTCTGTTAGAAAGTGGTTGCGTGTCGTGACGCGCTGGCCATGAGGGTGAAGAATTCCAAAGGCAAAGTGAAACCCAAAATCGTCATCTTGGGCAAGAACCTAATTTCAAAACTCGCCAAAGCTTCGAGTTCCTTCTCTCAGAGACCCCATGACACGGAATGACACATTTCTAAGAGGGGAAGAGTAGACAGGAGAGAGGAGGGGGTCCCAGGACTGACCTGAAGGACCCAGACTCTCAGGGCATTACAGAGCCGTCAGAGAGGAACCTGGGAAGGAGAGAATTTCAAAAAGTCATAACGAACCACCGGGTTCCCACTGTCAACGGGCAAAGAGGAGGAAGACGCAGAGAAGTTGTTTGCGTTTCTCTGAGCGACCCACCAGCACGTAGCTGTGATCAGATGACACACAGCCCACTGCCCCTTAATCACACAATTTCATTAAGCGCCCCCTTGCCCTTCACCAGTTTGGTCTGGCGATCCTTTGGCCACCGAGGACTGTGGGTTGAAACAAAACACTGCGCGCTGCCGAAACGCACGCTTCGCAGATGGGTTTCCCAGCCCCTGGCCCTGGTGTATTGCCAGCTTCAGAAACCTAGATGCGCTCAGCTCAGACGAATGTTTACTACCCCTACATTCAGAGAGATTACACTCCTCCCCCCGTGTTCCTCCTCCAGTACGTCTGCGATACTGGAAACCAAAGAACCGTTTCAAAATGCAATAAACACGACATGCAAATTAGTGCCAATAACTTGGGGGTAATGATTTCAGAGAAACAACGCTGCTCGGAATACCAATGCCACGCAGGCAGGATCGCGTGAGGAAAAGTCTTCCCAGGCAGCCCCAGGGAGGATGGGTGGGTGAAGGGAAACCCCTGGCACAGAGGCTACAGATCCTCCAAGAAAATAAGCCTGGTCTACAGATTTATTTTATTAAAATGGGATGGGATCCCCTCCTTACCAAGGGCGCCTAAACCTTCCTCCATCCGAGGTTACGGCGGCCAGAACCCCCGCTACTTTCCACGCACTATACTCGGTGTGTTCGTAACGTTTGTCTCATTTAGTCCTGCGTGGAAAACGCGACGCTCTCTGTTTTACAGATGAGGAAGGTGAGTCTCCAAGCTGTCAAGTGGAACGGAGATTCAATCTCAGATAGCTCTGACCAGAATTCCTTATCCTCATGTGCCAAACGGAACTTGGTTTTATGTTATTCCCCCCCCCCCACCCCCACCCCGGGTTTAGATTGGGCCACGGAGTGGGGTGGGAAGGGACTGAGCACAGAGTTTAGAGAGTTGGGTCCTGTCGCCAACACAGACTCACTTAGTGGCCCTGGGGGAGTCATTGCGTCTCTAGAGCAACATCTTCTTCCTCCTGAAAAGGAGGAGGTGGGTGATTTGTGACCCTCTCCTGCTCACGACCTTCCAACAGCTGGTAGGATCGAGTTTAAGGTCCTTCCTAGCCTTGCTTGTCCCCATCCCCCACCCCTCCCCAACACACATTAACTGCTGCCTTAGCCGCCACACGGGAGCCAGGCCCTCTGGATGCCCCCGTGCCTTTGCATGTGCTGTTGTTTCTGCGAGGGGCCTCTCAGCTTTTCCAACAGGAAACTCTTCTTCATCCACGGAGCCCTTCCCCCTGCAGCCTTCCCTGACCCCCCAAGGCAGGTCCAAGAGAGCTGCTCCACTCTTCTGTACGGTAAGAAGGCGGTTCACAGCCCCCTCTCTCCCTCAGCCCTCTGAAATGTTGGATCACTTGGCTTTTCTCCATGACCTCGTGGCGAAGACGGGTTGCACCTGGGTCACCTTGACATTCCCAACCTCCAGCACGGCACCTGGCACACAGTAGGTGCCTGCTGGATGGTGACAGAATGGATGCCTTCCCAAGGTGAACCTTATCTCTGGCAATCCTGAAACCGTATGAATTTAACCGTGCTCCCGACAGGACAGAAAATGCTAAAACGCGAGATAACTGTAGCTTCCCATCTATCTCTGTCTCCTGGTGTCATTAGCTTTCACTTCTCCACTCCAGCTCCTGTCAGCTGACAAGCAGCCACGAGAGCTGAAACGCATGTCGGTCAGAGCTGGGATTCCCTCCTGCAACCCCAAGCCCCCATTAGCCGGTGTTGGAACGCGGGAGGGACTGGTGCCTTTGTGGGTAAAAAGATGATTTTAATTCGGAGCCCTGGGCTCCTAAACGTCCACCCTGTTGGGTTACCACGGTGTCTGTGGTCACATCTTTAACACCCTAAGATGAAGGACCTCTCTGCTACGTGGACATGTCCTGTGGGAAAATACCAAAGCCATTAGCAACCCTTCAGAAGCGTTTTGCCTCCTCCGATCACCCATCTGTTTGTTTATTTACTCATCTGTTCATTCACTGAAGACTTCCTATAAACGGGGTATAAATCCTTTTAAAATCACCCCTGGAAATAAGCAACGGTTTACTTCCCATGCCTGCGGTTAGTAACGGCAAATATTACATGGCTCTTATCTACCAGGTAAAGTCAAAGAACTTTACTTGTATATGTTAATCTGACCCCACAATAACCCCACCAGATGCGTATCGTTTTGTATCATCTTTATTTTGCAGATGTGAGGACTGAGGCACGCAAAGTCCTAACTTGCCAGGCTCTACGTGTGGCAAGGGGCGGAGCAGGGATTAGACCGTGACCCGGTCCTCACACCCACCCTGGACGCGAAGGGCGGGAAGGGACCCGGTGGTCAGTCATCTCCCAGGGGATCTGGGCAGAGTGCAAGGAGCCTCAGATGGCGAGACAGAGCTCCTCATTTCTCACTCCGAGCTGTGCCTCAGGCCAGCTGCGTCACTCGGGGAAAGTACTGAGCCCGTCGGGTCACTTTTTAAAAATGTTGGCACTATCATTATCTTAATAGTCATTTATTTTGGAGAGAGCGCAAGCGGGGAGGGGCAGAGAGAGGGGGACAGGGGAGCTGAAGCGGGCTCTGCGCTGACAGGCTTGATCGCCTCGAGCCGGATGCGGGGCTCGAACTCAACAAACCGCGACATCACGACCTGAGCTGAAGTCAGACGCCCCGTGCCCTGAGCCACCCGGGTGCCCCCCAAAATGTTGGCTTTATTGAAGTAGCGTTGACATACAAGTTACGTTAGTTTCGGTTTTACAACATAGTGAGTCAACATTCCTGAACGTTCTGCTGTGCCCGCCACGGTAAGCGTGCCTACCACCTGTCACCCCCAACGGTATTATAATATTATTGATTAGATTCCCCAAACTGCCCTCCACCTCCATGACTTATTCATTTTATAACTGGAAGTTTGTACCTCTTGATTCCCGGCACTTATTAAGCCCATCCCCCCCCATCCCCTCCTCTCTGGCAAACCACTAGCTTGTTCTCTGTATTTATGAATCCGTTTCCATGTATTCATTTGTCTTGTTCTTTAGATCCCACGTCCGAGGGAAATCAAACAGTGTTTGTCTCTCTGACTGATTGATTTCACTTAGCATAATACTCTCTAGGTCCATCCCGGTTGTCACAAATGGCAAGATCTCATTTTTTTTTTTTATGGATTATTTTTGAGAGCCGGGGATACAGGTTGGGGGGGGGGGGGCGTGCAGAGAGAGAGGGAGACGGAGGATGTGAAGCGAGATCTGTGCTAACAGCCGAGAGCCTGAGACCGGGCTTGATCTCACGAACTGCGAGTTCAAGCCCTGAGCTGAAAACTGAGATGTTTAACTGGCTGAGCCACCCAGGTGGTGTCCCTCATTCTTTTTTATGGCTTTTGTGTGGAATAGTTTCCACGGCGTGTATATACCACATCTTCTTTATCCACTCATCGGACACTGGGGCTGCTTCCTACCTTGGCGATTATAAGTAAGGCTGCAATAAACATAGGGGGGCATGTATCTTTTCAAATTAGTGTCTTCGTTTTCTCTGGGTAAATAGCCAGCAGTGCAATTGCTGGGTCGTAGGGTAGTTCTATTTTTAATGTTTTGAGGAACCTCCGGACTGTTTTCCACGGCGGCTGCACCGGTTTGCATTCCCACCGACGGTGCACGAGGGTCCCCCTTTCTCCACATCCCCAACAACCCTTGGTATTTCTTGTCGTTTTGGCACTGACCATTCTGCCGGGTGTCAGGTGGTATCTCATCGCAGTTTTGATCTGCATTCCCCCGATGATGAGTGACGTTGGGCGCCTTTTCGTGCGTCCGTCGGCCATCCGGATGTCTCCTCTGGAAACATGTCTCTTCAGGTCCTCTGCTCATTTTGAGTGAATTATTTGTAGTTTTAGTGTTGAGCTGTGTGCTACTTATATATTTTGGCTATTAGTCCCTTATCGAATGCATTACTTTCAAATATCTTCTCCCATTCTAGGTTGGCTTTCCATCTTATTGATGGTTTTCTTCACTGTGCAGAAGTTTTTTATTCTAGCGTAGGTCCGACAGTTTATTTTTGCTTTTGTTTTCCTTGCCTCAGGAGACAGATCCAGGAATATGTTGCTAAGACTGATATCCAAGAGATTAGTGCCTATGTTTTCTTTTAGGAGTTTTATGGTTTTAAGTCCCACATGTAGGTCTTTAATCTATTTTGAGTTTATTTTTGTGTATGGTGTAAGAAAGTGGTCCAGTTTTGTTCTTCTGCATGTGGCTGTCCAGTTTTCCCAACACCATTTATTTGTGTATTTATTTAAATGATTATTTATTTTGAGTGAGAGAGAGAGAGAGAGAGAGAGAGCTCAAGAAGGGGAGAGGCAGAGAGAGAGGGGAGAGAGAGAATCCCAGGCAGGCTCCGCACAGTCAGCTCAGAGCCCAATGCGGGGCTCAAACTCATGAACTGTGAGCTCATGACCTGAGCTGAAATCAAGAGTTGGATGCTTAACCAACTGAGCCACCCACGCACCCCCAGCACCATTTATTGAAAAGACTCTCTTTTCCCCATCGTATACTCTAAACTTTTAAAAATTAATCCACCAATATTAAAAAGGGAAGTTGGATTAGGATATGACTGATGAGGGGCACCTGAGTGGCTCAGTAGGTTGAGCATCTGACCCTTGAATTTGGCTCAGGTCATGATCCCAGGGTAGTGGGATTGAGCCCCATGTTGAGCTCCAAGCTAAGTGTGGAGCTTGCTTAAGATTTTCTCTCTCCCTCTCTCTCTCACAAGAGGAAAAAAAGGATATGACTAATGAAACCATGAAACCAGAAGGGTTCTCCAGCCTTGACAATTCCACAAATTAGATTTTTTTTCTCCCCAAATTATTATCTGTGGCATCAAGGTGACTGAGGTTTAATGGCTGAAATCAACACCAGCAAATGACAAACTGTGCCCTGGGCAGGCTGTGCTGAGGATCTGAAATCTGGTTTCTGTGACTGTAATGAAGGTGTCTGTTGCTTGGGCTCCCAGTTAAAGCATTTTCAGGTGGCTGTGACGGACAGAAGCCCCGAGGCTGACCCTGCCACAGATGCACGTGCCTCATTTCACGCCATTTCCCCCACATCCTTGTCCCCCCAGCTCCCACTGGTGTCTCTCACACTGATCTGACCAATGTGACCGCGTCTTAACTTGACTACATCCCCAAAGACCCTATTTCCAAATAAGGTCACATTCATGGTACCAGTAATTAGGACTTGGACATTCCCTTTTGGGGACACAATTCAACTCACAGGACCAATCTTAACTGAACTGAAGGGATTGACAAAGTTTTACTACAACAGATGAGTTCTAGACTGACAAGTAGTCTAGTCATTTTATCCTTATATCACAGCTCTTATTGTAACAAAACATTTTTAGGAGCCGTCAGAATCGGAGGACTTGGGGGTGCGGGGACGCCTGGGTGCCTCTGTCAGTTAAGCGTCTGACTCTTGGTTTCGGCCCAGGTCACGATCTCACAGTTCATAGGTTCAAACCCCGAATCGGGCTCTGCACTGACAGTGTGGAGCCTCCTTGGGATTTTCTCTCTCCCTCTGCCCTCTCCTCTCTCTCTCTCTCTCTCTGTCTCTCAAAAATAAATAAATAAACATTAAAAAAAGTTAGAGGACGGGAGGTTTTTGAAAGATCAACGTGTTCAGGAGTACAATACCGCAGTGAGGCACCGATACTGCAAAGCACAGCCTTGGAAACATTACATTTTGCCTTGGAGTTTGTTTAGCAGGAAATGTCATATATGTATGTAAGGTTAGACGTGATATCCTAGCTGGCTAGTTTGAAATAAAAAAAGGGTTCATCATTTTAGCTCAAAGTGCCAAAGCCAGGCATTTTAGCTCAAGTGCCAAAGCCAACCTGATTGTTTAAGCGCATTTAAAATGGCACAAGATAAAGGTCAAATACCTTGTAAGTCTCTAGCTTCTGTCAAATGGGGTTGGAAACATTCATAATTCTGAAGCATGGCGGCGAAGGCGGGGAATGCTCTAGCCACCTACCCTCTGACTCCAGAGTCAGGACTCCTATCTCTCACATCCCCTCTGGCCAAAGAAGGACCCCACCCTTGGTGTTTGACCCTCCTAGGCACAACCCCCTCTTTGTACTTTGCTCACGCAGGCAGTTCCTTCCGCTAGAACCCTGTCCCCTGCCAACACAGTCCTTCCTCCACTGACCACCCTCCACTCCCTGACTGCGGTGGATCGAATCTTTGTGTTCCCCCCGAATCCACGTGTTGAAACTCAAATCTCATCGTGATGGTATTTGGAGGTGGGGCCATCAGAAGCATTAACCTTAAAAATAAAACCGCTCGGGGCGCCTGGGTGGCTCAGTCGGTGAAGTGTCCCACTTCGGCTCAGGTCCTGATCTCGCGGTTCGTGGGTTCGGGCCCTGTGTCGGGCTCTGTGCTGGCAGCTCAGAGCCTGGAGCCTGCTTCGGATTCTGTGTCTCCCCTCTCTGTTCCTCCCCTGCTCACGCTCTGTCTCTCTCTCTCTCAAAAATAAATAAAGATTACAAAATAAATAAATAAAACCGCTAGTTATATTACTGGCAAAACAAAAAAAACAAAACAAAACAAAACAAAACAAAAAAAAAACCCAACTGGGTTTATTTGGGCATAACAGAGAATTGCAATCCGGCACGAGCAAACTATGGCAAAACGATATGCAAGTCTCACAAAGGAGAGAAACGTTACTTAATGGAGAAGGGGGACGTTGGGACGAGTTGTTTACAATGGAAGCCCATCAGAGAAAAGCAAGCGCTCAGGGCAATGAGGGTGCCTCATTGGTAGTTCATTTCTTGGATGAAACGCAATGCACATCATTCCCTGTTGGGGGCTGTAACTGATGATTCTTTCCTGTTGGCTGTTCCCCGGTTCTCTCCTGGAAATGACATCAAGTGGTTTCCTACTGCCAGCCTCTCCTAGCATCCCAAGTCCATGGTAATGAGGTTCCCCTTTATTAATTTTTACAGGAGGTCCCTAGGTCATGAGGTTGGAGGCCTCCCGATGGGATCAGTACTTTTTTGGTTTTGTCTTTTTTTAAGAAGAGGCCGGAGAGATGCTTTATTTCTTTTCACCGCAGGGGGACACAGTAAGAAGTCTGGTAGGTGCCTCTCAGACTTGCAGCCTCCAGGACTGTGAGAAATACATTTGCATTGTTTATAAGCCACCCAGGCTAGGGTACGTTGCTATGGGAACCCCGGCTGCCTGCTCGCCACCGTCCCCCCACCTCACCACCACCACCGCACCCATCTTTCAAGGAGGGCCCAGCCCAACTGCTGTTGTTTCAGGGCAGGGAAAAGTTCACCCCTGAATGTTGGAAAGAGGCAGGAAGAAAAATCATTGACCGGGGCTGTACCCATAGTACGGAATTTATTTACTACAGCTCACTAAAAAATTAACTTCAGCAAATTCCATATGATGGGTATTCCGTTGCATTTCCTCAGTTGTAAGATCATGCCTTTTCAAATGCTGATGGCCCTGAAACCAGGATGCTGCTAACAACTGATTTTTTTTTGTTTGTTGGTTTAAAGAACCTGCCTTCTCCGAAAACGTTGCCTCTGCCTGCCAGGTGCTGTTACCTAATTTGAGTTATTTGACTTGGCAGCAAAACATAGGCTTGGATTTTGTCTTAAGTTGAATTCCTGATTGTCACTTGTGATGTCTTCAAAAGGGTTACGTCCTGGTGCAATTTTAGAACCAAGTTTAAAAGCTTGGAGCCGCAGGGGGTAAACTGACTAAGACCAGAGCAAGTATTTCTGGCAGGGGAAGGGGGCCCCAAACTACCTCATTGTCCTGAAAAGCAGCAGCCAAGTGTGTAGGGCTCTGGGCAGGGAGAATGTAAACCCACAGTGCAAACGGCTAGTGTCTGGGGGCGAGAGGGGTGTACATAATTTGTATTTAATTTCTTCCAGCTTTATTGAGGCATAAGTGACATACAAAATCACCGTACGCATTTAACGTATACAATTTGATGAGTTTGGATATATGCATACACCCTGATGCCAATCAAGGTTATAAATGTGTCCGTCATCTCCAAAAGTTTGTGTCTTCGCTTTTATGTGTGTGGTAAGAACACTCAGCATGAGACTAGCCTCTTGCAACAGTCTTTTTTTTTTTAATTTTTAATTTATTTTTTTAAATTTATATCCAAATTAGTTAGCATCTAGTGCAACACTGATTTCAGGAGCAGATTCTTTAGTGCCTTCTCCCCATTTAGTCCATCCCCCCTCCCACAACCCCTCCCGTAACCCTCAGTTTGTTCTCCGTATTTATGAGTCTCTTCTGTTTTGTCCCCCTCCCTGTTTTTATATTATTTTTGTTTCCCTTCCCTTGAGTTCATCTGTTTTGTCTCTTAAAGTCCTCATAGGAGTGAAGTCATATGATTTTTGTCTTTCTTTGACTAATTTCACTTAGCATCATACCCTCCGGTTCCATCCACCTAGTTGCAAATGGCAAGGTTTCATTCTTTTTGATTGCCGAGTTATACTCCATTGTATAGATATACCACATCTTCTTTATCCATTCATCCATCAACGGACATATGGGCTCTTTCCATACTTTGGCTATTGTTGATCATGCTGCTATAAACATGGGGGTGCCTGTGTCCCTTCGAAACAGCCTCTTGCCACCGTTTTAAGTGCACAGTACCGTGTGTCTATCTACAGATGCCAGGCTGTACCACAGATCTCTAGAACTTACTCATCTTGTGTAATTGAGACTCTATGCCCTCTAAACATCATTTCCCCCTCATCCTGTTCCCATGGCAACCACCATTCCAGTCTCTGCTTCTACAAACTTGACTAGATAGGTCAATCGTGCAGCAGTTGGCTTTCAGTGACTGGCTTATTTCACTCAACATAACATCCTCCAGCTCCCCGCATGTTGTAACAAGTGACAGGATTTCCTTCTTTTTAAAGGCTGAATAATATTCCACTGTATGGGTATACCATACATTCTTCATCCATTTATCTGTCGACGGACATTGGGACTGTTTCCATATCTTGGCTCTTAGGAATTATTATTACAATGAAGAGGAGGAGTACAGACGTCTCTTCACGGTTCCGATTTCCATTCTTTTGGATATTTACCTGGGAATGGGGTCGCTGGATCATGCAATAGTTCTATTTTAAAATTTTTGAGGCACCTGCACACTTCTTTCCATAATTTTCCACCCTTTTACATTTCCACCAACAGAGTACAGGGGTTCCCGTGCCTCCACAACGTCACCACCACTTATCTGTTATTTATTTATTTATTTATTTATTTATTTATTTATAACAACCACCCTAACAGACATAAGGTGATTTGGGGGCTTTGATTTGCATTTCCCTGATGATTAGTGATGTTGAACATCTTTTCCTTGACCTGTTGGCTATTTATTTGCATGCCATTTTTAGAGAAATGTCTGTGTCGAGCTAAGTTTTTGGCTTGTTGTGGGACGCATGTAAAATGAGGGCACAAGTCAAGCTTGCACTCAACTCGTGGCAAGAAATGAAGATGCTCACTGGGGACCCAGGGAATAATGGTGGCTTGGAAAGAGAGGGTTCACCTTTGTTGAAATGCACCCCTTAGCTATAACCTCACGCTAGTTTCTAGAAGGAAATCTCTTGGACGCTATAAAATTTTACACAAAGATTTTCATATGTCTCCAAAGCCTAGCAAATAAATATCACGGCCTTATTTGAGATACTGACCCCGTGTGTTTTGTGGCCAGTGGACACACGCAAATGAGGATGGTTGGTACACTTCACAGGTGCCAGGAGTCAAGGTCTGGACTGCGGGCATCCCAGCGGAATTATGGGAAGAGCGCATGATAAAGGCATAGATATGCCTTCCAGCCTCAGCAATGCTAAGAATTTCCTCTGCAGTCTTGGGCAAGTTGCATTCCTTTTGGGGACCTCAGGTGCTTCATTTGTAAAATAAGCGTGGTAAGTTAGATGCTTTATCGAGTTCCTTCCATCTCCAAGACATTCCGTATTTTATGGCTTATGTTGCTATGCCATCTTCTGACTTTCCACTTTTGTGGCATAAGAGATGTACACTTTTTTTTTCGGAGAAAGAGAGAGAGCGAGTAACCATGCGTGCGAGTGAGAGAGGGGCAGAGGGAGAGAGAGAATCTTAAGCAGGCTCCGCACCCAGCACAGAGCCCAATGCAGAGCTCGATCTCACAACTGTGAGATCGTGAACTGATCTGAAATCAGGAGTCGGACGCTTCACTGATGGAGCCACCCAGACACCCCAGGATGTACGTTCTTATGTTGAGCTAGTGGAAGAGAAGCTTTTCTTTTTTTTAAAAGACATCTCTCCCAACTCCTACACCAGCTGGCTTTCTCTTTTGCATGGAGAAGCACAATGAGACTCTGTGGAGCATTCCCACAATCCCTGGCGTACTTCTCCAGGCTCAGTTTAAGGCAGATTCCTTCATGGCTTATTTCTAGATCAAAGGCATTGAACTAGAGCCTGTCCCTGGGACCAAGCTCCACTCTCTGGAGTGCCCGATGGGCCTGCTGTCAGGGCTCCCAGTGTCTATGGAGCATCCTTCATAGGAGAAGGGAAAATCTGCGTGATCACAATCCTGGTGGATGCCCAGAACTTTATGATTCAGAAAGTATGTCACCTCCAACATCTGTACCCATTTGCTGCCCTTGAAAGATCCCGTGGGATAACCGTGGGTCTGCTGGGCTAAACAGCTATCTGTGGACATAATGCTGTAAGAGGCAGAGTTTGGCTGGACCCAGTTCTGGGACTCCCACTCTCCTGCTCTGTCCCACACACCAAACCACCAGTGGTACAGGAAAACGGGGCCCCATGTAGCCATCTTTGTTTCTTCAGCGAGCAACATACAGACAGAAGGCACAAAAAGAATTTCCTCTTTGAGCCTAGCTCATCTGGAACCCCTGGGTGGAGGCTGCCCAGATGGGGGTTCTGGGCACCAGGATGTAGGTGACTGACCCAGATCTGGGGTACCCACTCCCCCCGTGTGACAGCAGAGTTAGGGCAAAACAGCCTGGGGCGACCGAATCGAGAGACTGGAGACGCGCGGCTTCTGGTTCTGCTCGTCAGCAACTCACAGCGTGAGCTCCAGTGAGCCCCTCCTGTCTCCTCACCTCAGTGTCCTTATCTGTAAACAATGGGTTTGTAGTCCACACTGGCCATACTACCCTCAGCTCCGACACTCCACAAACTGTTATCTAAACCTTAGTTGGCCCTTGTTGGACACTGTGATCGTGGCCTTCGTCTCTGGACTTCGTTTTCCTCCACACCAAACACAGACTGCAGTCACAGCACCTGCTTCCGACCTCCTTTCGGTCCTCCTTCCCTCTGCTCACAACACAACCTGCCCATTTTTGATTTGATATTTAGAGGTCAGTAACAGAAAACCCCAGTCAAGCTATTTTTTTTTTTAAGTTTTTTATTTAAATTCCAGTTAGGTAACATACGGTTGCACTAGCCTGGATTTTCCAGAGAAACAGAACCTATAGGAAAGGAGATCTGTTTCTATTTACATTAATGACTGTCTTTTAGATGAGATTAGATTCACTATCAGGAATTGGTTCTCATGGTTACGGAGGCTGAGAAGTCCAAGGTGGGCAATCGGCAGGACTGGAGACCCAGGAGAGCCGGGCTTGGTCCAAGTCCAAAGGCAGCAAAAGACCGGTGACCCTCCTTGAAGATTGCGGTCCCAGTTGGAAGATAGTCGGGTGATGGATGAGGCCCACCCACAGTGGGGAGGACACCTGCTGTCTTCTCCCTGCTGATTCAAATGCCAATCTCCTCCAGAAACTCCCTCATCTGCACACCCGGAAATCGTGCTTGACCAAGTATCTGGGCCCAGCGAAATTGAGGTCTAAAATTAACCATCATGAAAATATAATTGGCTAGTGTGTCTGCACCGTCCAGCAGCTCAGGGGACACAACCAGGACCCTGTGTCTCATCTCCGGGTTCTACTTGCTTGGAGTTCGCATCCTTCCCAGGATGAGTTTTCCTTCATGGCTGCACCATGGCCCGGGGCTCTCTCTGGGGCTGCAGCCTCCCTGCTTCGTCCCCGAGCTGGGCGTGTGGCAGGAAAGCAACTCTCTTCACATGTGACTGGATCAACCTATGTCACATGCGCATCCCCAGACCGACTACATGGCCTAGGGGATGGATTATGCTAACGATTTGGGGCCCCGACTCTCCACCTTAGAGCTGGAGCTGAGCCCTCCTTACCGAGGCGGGAGCTGTGCCAAGGAGAGAGGAAGTTACGCAAAAACTAGCTGCAGGTGCCAACGGGGAGAGAATGGCTCCGAACACCAAGTTTTCCTGACAGTGGTCCAGCTAGCGTGTCACCTCGGGCGGCATTAGTTTTTGACGGCTGCTGAAGCGAGTCACCGCAACCTTGATGGCTTAAAACAACACACGTTTATGGCTTTTTAAAGTTTATTTATTTTTTAGAGAGCGAGAGCATGAGCTCAGGGGGGCAGAGAGAGACCAAGAGATGGAATCCCAAGCAGGCTCTGCCTGACAGGTTCCGCACTGTCCCAGTGCAGGGTTCAATTCCACAAACCGCGAGATCATGACCCGAGCTGAAATCAGGAGCCTCCCTCCTCTCCCTCCTCCTCTCTGTCCTCCTCCCCCTCCTCCTGTCTGTCCTCCTCCTCCTCCTCCTCTTCCTCCTCCTCCTCTCTCATAGCTGACCCCCCCCTGCCTCCCTGCTTACACTGAGGCCACCCAGAAACCAGGATAGTCTCCCTCTCTCAAGATCCTTAACTTAATCACATCTGCAAAGTCTTTTTAGCCACATAAGGTAACACTCACAGGTTCCAGGGACCAGGACCCGGATATCTTTGGGAGCCGCTAACCCCAACCGACCAGAGGGGGCTCTCCTGCTGCCCTGGGCACAATGAAGCGTACCACCCCCCATGCCACGTAGGCCTTTAGCACACCTGTGCTCTGGCATCTATCACGGCCTCATCGTGGAATCCTGTGAGTATTTGCACGCCTCTCTCCTCCGTTCGGCTCTGAACACCTCCACACCAGGAGCACGCTACTGACTTCCCGAAAGCCCAGCGCCATGGCGCGCCCAGGGTAGGTTCTCAGTGAATGAATGAAGAAATCTCTTCACTGGAACCAGCATACTGGAGACACAAGGCCCGAGGGAACCTGGCACCAAGGAGGACCCGCAGACGGCAGGGGGTTAATGCAAAGACCCCCAAATCCCAGTCTCAGATCTCCAGGCCCCTTCTGCTGCCTTCATACGGAGACAGTCGCCCCAGCTCACCCCGTTTCCTGAGGCCTATTTTTAAAATCCCTCAGTACTAACGAGCAACATTGTGGCTATAAATAGAAGCCATGGATTTTATGATCAGAGAAAATGAGTCCATCATATTAAAAAACACACACACTCACACACACACACACACACACACTATTTATAACCCAAGGATTTCCACAGCTGAGCACACTCCCTGAGAACCCCTGGCTGGTTTTCCTCCCAGCCACACAAGGCTCACGGAAATGCAGCAGGCAAGGGAAAAGTATGTCATTCTAAATCGCATTTATGTTTGAAAACCCGCTTTCCAAGGGAGGAGATCATGCAAAATGTATGAAACTGACAGCAGTCTTTTAGAAGAAAAGAATCACATTGCTGGTTGTGGAGTTAGCTCAGGATTCTGAGGGACCGACCGGGGGCGGGGGGTGGGGAGGGGCACTGAAGGAGCCGGGCAAAGACATTCAACATCAAACACACCAGAGAGGCCAAAAGACCCAGGGCCCATGGACCTGCACTGAGCACCTACTGTATACCAAGCCCTGTGTTTGGGACTCAAACGCATTATCTCCTTATATCATCTCAATAGAGCACATCATACTGGTACTATCCTCACTGACCCCATACTGCAGATGGGTAAACCGAGGCCAGTGAGGCTGAGGAACTTGCCCGAGGTCTGGGAAGACTTGGAATTGGAGAGGGAGCCGGCATGCTTAAGCCCTAATTGAGCCCGCCAGCATCAAGGCTTCAGAGTGCAGGGACAAGGTGAGATGAAGAGCCAAATACTCAGGCCTTCTGCTTCTCTTTCAGGGCCTCTGCGATCAAGCTCTGTCTCCCTCCTGCGGCACCTTCTGTTTCCAATTTCTCCTCCCTCTCCTCCCATGTACAGAGTACATTCTAGCAAGGGAAGTTGCCACCCTACATTCAGGGAGGCTATTTACCATATTTGCCAGCCAGCCCGGGATGCCCTGACTAATCAGGGCACAGGCTGCCATCGGCCAGCCTGCCACGGCCACTGTGCCGGCCTGCTGTGGCCCCACGAGGTGACTTTCTCTTTCTCCGAGCTAAGTCCCTCCCCATTTCTGCACCGCACCGCCTCCCCTCCTCCACAGATGGCTTCCCTGATTACCCCAGTGCTTGCCACTGTCTGTCATCTGACCCTCTGTCTCCCTGGAGGGCCAGGCTATTCAACCGGCCCAGATCCTAAGACCCTAAATGTCCTTCCTTGGTAAAAGCAGATGTTGCAGATGTCAGTTGTCAGCACTCAGAAGCGTGGGCATAGACAGTCACAGAGCTGAAGCCAGGGGAAGCTTAACTCAAGTCCCAGGTATGACAGGTGAGGAGAAAGATCCAGCAGGCGGCAACATGATTTTCTCTGGCCAGCAGCAGGACCGAGAAAGGGCCCAGCTTTTCTGAGACTGAGCATCGTGGGTCACGTAGGATGATTCCAAGCAGGGTCGTGACAATGCTCAAGCTTGTTTTCTTTTCTTTTTTTTTTTTTTAACGTTTACTTATTTATTTTGAGAGAGAGGCAGAGAGAGCACAGGCGGGTGAGGGGCAGAGAGGAGGACAGAGAGAATCCCAAGCAGGCTCTGTGTCATCAGCACAGAGCCCGATGCAGGGCTTGAACTCACAAACTGTGAGATCAAGACCTGAGCCGAGACTAAGAGGCAGATGCTTAACCAACTGAGCCACCCAGGTGCCCCAAGCTTGCTTTCTTTTAACTTCCTCTTTAGTAACAAGGACATAGAAAGTATGACTTGGTGAATCCTGTCCAGGAACATCCCCTGTGTCTCTTCTGTCCGTGCACTTCTCCAGGACATCAGCAATAGCTTCCTGATTTGTCCGCTTTGCTGCCCCTTGCTCCCCACTCTCATTCATTTCTCACTCTTCCACCAGAAAGGTCTTCCAAAATTGAAAATTGGGTGATGGTGCCCTCTGCACGCTCCCCAGCCCCCTTCCCATGAACCTTCCTTCTGGTCCTCCAGGTAAATCACAAACCTCCCATGACATTTTGTAAGCCTTCTTCTCCAAGTTCTTCTCTTCTTCCCGTTCCTCCACAGGGGCTTTCGCTCCAGCCTGAGCGAGCTACTTCCTGTTCCCTGAAGCCAGATGCTCTCCCCAAGGCCTTGGAGTCTTTGCTCAAGCTCGTGGGAGCTCCTTGGGGACCAAGAGCATATCGTATCATCTCCTTATTCCTTGAGCTAAAGGCTTAGCACCTATCGGTGAGATGAACAGATGAATAGATGCATACTATTTTTTATTTCTGGAGCCCACCTGTTGCCTGATCATCCTTCAGACCTTCCTTATCCTCAGCCTTGCCTCTTTTGTAAAGTCTCCCCTGGGCCTCACCCCCAGACAACATCAGGTGCAATTTTATAAAGGCTTCTGGGAGCCCAGGTACAGCAGCACAATATATATTTTCTGTGTGTCTGTTCTCTGTCCAGATTGTCCTACCCAAGGACAGAGATCATGTTTTCTATGTGAGTACATCCTTAGGGTGCAGCATGAGGCCCTGAGCTTTAATGACTGAATGAACAAAGAACTGAATAAGGGGCCAAACAAAGGAATGAAAAAGCCTAGTGACATTTGCCCACATGGGGAGGTAGGGGGAAGAGTGGGGCCTGCCTCCTGGTGATCAGGATTCCAGGTCTCTGTCCTTTCTAACCCTTCTTAGTGCACATAAGAAACTGGGGATTTCACTAGCTTTAGAATTTTTTCCAAGCTTCTGGAGTGCCACAAAGCATACCTAGTAAGTCAGAGTCATCCCAGAGTGGTAACCAAATGAGAATGTGGCTCATTTGTGATGCCAAACTCAATTTCTCATCAGTGGTTTCCTCTCTGGAGGAAAGGTACCCAGGAAATTACTAGTTCACCCTTATATCCTGAGTGATTAGTCACAAAACAGGGCAGAGTGACTTTGGACAAAGGCCATTCAGCAACATGGAAGGATGAGAGCACACTTCAGAGCTGGGAGCAGTTTGGAGCGGGGAAGGAGCCCTAGAGAGAAGCCTGGATTGTATTCCAACCCTGTTGCTAATTTACTGTGTGACCTTTGACCAACTGCATGGTCTCTCTGGGTCTTGGCTCACGTCTCTGTAAAGTGAGGGAACCAGAATATATTTTCTCTAAGGCTCTTCCCAGTCCTTGGGCTCTGTGGCTGTATATCTGAAGAGCTCATTTGGAAAGACAGGAAGGACTCAGAGGTTAACAGTGAAGAGGGAACTTTTTCAGTAAAGGGGTAAGTAGCAGGCGTACTTCCCAGGTATTCAACCACCAACAGCAAATGGAGGGCAAATAATAAGGAAAGTGAAAAATCCAGAAGGTTTTATGGAAGAAAACCTACTAGATTCAATACAGAATAAATTCACTCACGAGTAATATCCTAGCCGTAGACCAGCCATTACCTACAGATGCTCAGAAGCCCTCTGCTTCTACTGATCCTGATCCCTTCCTTTACTGAAAACCCTCTTCCTCTCAGTTTGTTTTTGGAGGAGGAGGGGAAGGGGAGACGCATGCCTGGCTCACTCTATCTCAGGAACCCAGCCCCAAAGAGCAAGGCAAGAGTAGATGTGCCACAAATACAAGTTGAGGAAATAAAAGAGGAACTCAAGTTCCTGATCATCAGTTTCATTAATGATGAAATTCAATTACATCTCTTCCCAATTATCTGAACATAAAACAGACCTCTTCTAGCCACAGCACTGATATTCCATGGTATTGCACCTTTGAAATGAAAAGGTTCGTCTGATAATATTCCCTTTCAGTGTGAGGTTTGAAATTTCCAAGTATTTTTAGATCCACTATTAACTAACAGTAAAATAATCACCAGTACTTTTGTAGAGGTTTATGGTTCACGTAAGTAAGGCTTTCACTTCCACTATCTCATGAGCTATGGGCCAGGAGTTATTATGCCCATTTTGCAAGTGAGGAAACCAAGGGTCAGAGAGGCAAGGTGACCTTCCCAATGTCTCACAGGCAGTCGGGAGCCAAGCTAGGGCTGCAGTCCGGGATGCCTTCCCACAATGCCACAGACTGAAGTGTGCCTATGCCCCCTTCCTTCATTCCTCCCCAAATTTCCCTATCATTGCCAGCGAAAATCTGAAAATTCATGGGTTTGCTTCCATTTTACTCTTTTTTTTTTTCACTCTCTCCTCTATTATCCCTTCAAGGAAGGAAGCCCCTTACTGGACTTGCAAAGTGTTTCCATGTAGGTTTATTTCATTCTCATTAGAAGCCTCTGGGGCAAGCCTATGATCCCCACTCTACAGACAAAAGAACGGAGACTTAGATACATCTCTTGCCCAACGTCACATGGCTAGTGAAAGACATGGCCAACACGTCTCGTAGCCCTTGTGAGATTCCATTCTATGGAGCTGACAGCATGGTGGGAAGGAGAAAAAAATGAAGCCCCAAGCAGACCATTTCTTTCCTCCAAAACAACATGAGGTGAGCCTCTCTTACCGGGTGAACAGCAATATGGGTCACCAATTTCAATTTACTGAAGTACAAAGAAAACAGCTAGCGTGGCCCTCTGCTTTTGAAAGATGTGGTGCCATGAAAAGCATTTAACTTAATGCCACACAGTGTAGTAAAATAACTACCCATTCTGCAAATTCCTCCATAATGGTTCATCTTCACTGCTCCCATTTGAAAGAATTTTCTCTGTGAGTTACATTAACTTTTAATTAGCATCCTTTTGGAGTTTTACAACTTTGGATATTTCCCAGAAAGCCAAGAGGGAAGGGATAGAAAGACAAGATATAATTTGGAGGGTAATGCAAATTCAGTTTTTACCCAACACACATAACTGCTTGGTTTGAGTGATGTGGCTTAGAAAGGCATTCATTTCAAAGCAAGTAGCGTTTGTTGTGAGTCTGGTACTTGGCATAGGGAGGGGGCTGACAGAAAGATGGGATACCATGGCTCTTTGCTTCAAAGAGCTTGGCATCTGCTGGGAACATGGGCCCAGCCATCGCTAACTTGAATGTGAACCCCATGGAGAGGCTTCTCTAATTGTCCTCCCCCAGGCTCCTCTTCTTCTTCTTCTTCTTCTTCTTCTTCTTCTTCTTCTTCTTCTCCTTCTTCTTTTTCTTTTTAAAATTTATTTATTCTTGACAGGGAGAAGGAGACAGAGCATGAGTGGGGGAGGGGCAGAGAGAGGGAGACACAGAATCCAAAGCAGGCTCCAGGCTCCGAGCTGCCAGCACAGAGCCCAATGCGGGGCTCGACCTCACGGACCGCGAGATCATGACCTGAGCCGAAGTTGGACGCTCAGCCGACTGAGCCACCCAGGCGCCCCTTCTTCTTTTTTCTTTAAATGTTTATTTATTTTTGAGAGAAAGAGAGAGAGAGACAGAGTGCAAGGTGGGGGGGAGGGGCAAAGAGAGACAGACACACAGAATCTGAACCAGGGTCCAGGCTCTAAACCGTCAGCTCAGAGCCCTACGCAGAGCTCGAACTCACGAGGTGTGAGATCATGACCTCAGCGAAAGTCAGACGCTTAACCAACTGAGCCACCCACGTGCCCCTCCCCCAGGCTCTTCTTAGATTCCAAATTTTTTGCCCTATTTACAATCGCTGTTTTTGTGTGTTTGTCAAAGAGAAAAGGTATCTCTCCCCTCTACATCTCTTCCAAATAAATCCCACCAAAATAATGCTATTATTTCTAACAAGGGCAACAAACATTTGTACGGTACTTTGAAACTTAAAAAACACTTTCCTACTCCGTGTACCTTAAAACTACAGAATCAAAAATACTTAAGTCAGGTGATACTTCTCAGCTGAAAATATTTATGTTCAATTTTCTATAACTAGCAAATTTGAGAGATCACCTTTTTCAAACATTGTAAACAAAACCCCTGGCGGGCTGTTGCCTGCTATGCCAAAATGCATGCTGACACCCTTCAAGTCTTAAAAAGAGCAAGCAAAACATTTCAACTATTTTAACTATGTGCAAACAAACCAGTGGGGAATGTGTATGACTCTGCAGAAACAAAGAACATTATTCAGCAAAAAAGACATGCATTCTGCATAAGGCTATAAACTAATTTTTTTCCTAGAGAATATTTTTAGATCATTGAACTGCAAGTATGCTGATTTCTTTCTGAAACAAATTGGCTACCAAGAATTCCTGAAACTGTTAAAAAAATAGCAACTGATTTAAATGCCTCGTCTGACAAGAAAGCATCAAGCACGAAGGATATGCTATATGATTTTCACATACGTCGAAACTGTAAATCACATAAAAACGAATAATTCCACCCAGCGGAGATTTTGCTTGGTACATCAGATATCTTTATATCAATCCTTAGTTAATTTGTGGATTCAGGAAACCATGGGCCCAGGCAGGACCTGTGAGCCACTGTCCGTGGTACTGAACTACCCATCGACTCACCTCAGGGTCTGGTTGTTACATCTCACCCTGGAGGGCCTAATTCAGAGTCGGATTTAGAATCCTGTTCTCATTTTAAACTATATGACTAATTGTGTGCTGAGGGATAGATTACTCACTTATTCTCTTTCAACCTTGATTTCTTCTGAATGTAAAATGAACAAGTTAAACAAGAAGGCTCTAAGCACCAACATCCTATGATTTGGTGACTTTAAATTGCCAGAATATTTGAAGGAGTAGCAGGGCTCTCAGTGATTCAATAAAATATTATTAAGGGTAATGTCTCATGTTCCAGGTACTATAGTAGGCACTAAATATACAATTGTATATTAGAAACTTTTTGGTTGAAATAGAAACAAAACACTCCGGCTTATGTGGGGAATGGGTAATAATGATGGGGCAACTTATAGGATTGCAGCCGGGACTAAGGTATAATTGGAATGAAGATCTGCTAAACTCTCAGTTCTTCTTTCTTTATTATTTCTGCTTTGTTCCAAACTGAATTCTTCTATTCAGCATGTGAGTGGCAGACAGAGTCTAAGATTACTGACCCCCAGTTATCTCAGCCCCCTAACATTCATAACTTTGTGTAAACTCCTCGCCTTGAATGTGGGCAAGATCTGTGACTTGTTTCTACCAAGCAGAATATGGCAAAGGTGATGGGATGTCCCTTCTGTGATCACATTACATAACACTGTCACGCCTTTCTTGCTAGCATATTTTCCCTTGTTGTATTGGACGATGCCAATGGACACGCTGCAGAGGTGCACATGGCAAGGAATTGAGGGCAGCCTCCAGCCTGCAACCAGGTAGGAACTGAAGGTGGCCTATGGCCAATAGCATCCAATAAGCTAAGACCCTCCGTCCTACAGGCTACAAGGCCCTGAGTTCTGCCAACAACCATACAAACTTGGAAGACGATCCTTCCCATTTGAACCTTGAGATGAGACTGGCCACCATCTCATTTATAGCTTTCAGGTGAGATCCTGCAAAGTTGTGCCCAGATTCACACACCGTGAGACAATGGGGTTCATCTTTTGTTATGTAATAGACTAATAATGCAAGGAGCATGGCGCCTAAAATCCCTAGACCCATATCTCAAACCTTGAAACATGGATCGATCTGAAAATCACTTTTTCTCCTTTCATGTTCCAAAATCCAAATGAAGGGCTCTGATTGGCCCAGCTTGTGTCAGGTTTCCATGTTACCAATCACTGTGGCCAAGGAGGTTGGAATCAGCACAAAGATAGTAGCTGCATTCTAACTGAATTAAATAGATGTTTTCCACAAAAAGAGGGAGTGCAATTACGGGCAGGCAGAACAGTAGCTGCCCACTACAAAGGGTGAACAATGTAAATACGTTCTTTGCCCATCATCTAGGGGCAGATGTGGATGAGTTAATAGCCTCTGACAATACAGTTTATGTGCTGCAGTACAGGAAGTACAGGTCAAAGAGGGGTCTTTAACATAGACTTGAGAGTCAGACAAGAAGTCCCAGGGAGAGTGACACCTACGACAGAACCTGAAAATCGAATGGAAGTAATCCAGGTAAATAAGGGACAGGTAAGAATGTCTCAGGCACAAGGAGTATCATATGGAAAAGTTCAGGAGCTAGAGAATAAAATATTTGGTGGACCCCAAATATTTTTAACGCAGTCACATCATGGCATGGAGGGAGTGAGAAAAGTGCCAGGAGGGAGGCTGAAGAAATGTGTCAGGACTGGGACATAATGACCTTGTGTTGGTCCGGATTCTTATTGACAAATCAGAGACTCCACTGCATTAGTTAAGCCCACAGGGTTAAGGCACCATGAAGTCAGAAACTATGCAGCCATGACTAATACTGAGCCTGCCATAACATCATGTTTTTCCAATCTCCACCACTTGGCACCAATCATCCAGATACTGCCCAAGATTCCTCCACTGCTGTGCCTGACAAAGACCATCTCCTGGGTTACAATTGGTCTTGCTGCCTCATAGAACACTTCCACACCCAATTCTCCCAGGAGGGACCTGACTGGAAGAACACAGGTCACATGCCTAGCTGCAAGGTGACTGGGAAATGTTGCTACTGATGCTATTTTTCAGTCAGCCATGAGAACGTAGGAATCATACAGGTGATTAAAAAATAGTCTGCACTATTAAAAGTGTAGACAAGTTTCTCAAAAAGATATTGGACAGCCATAAATGGCAGCTGTTCATCACAGGCCTCATGAGCCAATCAAGGAGGTTTGCCATTATCCTGAGGTATGTCATTGAAGGGGGTTCAGTAGGGGAATGGCATGTTTGCCATAGTTTAGGAGGTTCACTTGGCCTACGGGGTGGAAGTTGGATTGGAGGTCAGGAGGCCAGGTGGGAGCCTGATGCAGGCATCCAGGTGAGAAGGTCTGAGTGCCTGAACTAAGTTATGGCAATAGTAATGAAAAAAGAGGGTATCTCTGGATGGGTCCTAGAAGGCGCACAGAGAAGTGTTTTCTCTTATGTAGATGAAAATAGTCAATAAATTACATTGCGCTTCCTGCCACTACCCATCTTAGCAACTCTTGGGGATCCTCCTGTGTACATAGGGTCAAACTGAGATTTTTAAATGTATTTTCCCGAAGAAACCATGTTACAAGTGGTGGGATATCTGAGGAATTAGCCTATCATTTGTAACACTGCTTCTCTGACAAATGGCTTCCAAATATCTGTTCAACATGGAATTTTTCTTCCAATGAACTCTAATATAAGGTAGAGGACAGGGGCTCTTTAGCTGTGTGGAAAGGGGCTTTGGGTTCAGAATTTTGCCCTCCATGTCTCTCTAAAACATCAGCCCTGAGGAAGCTCTGCAGAACCCTGGGTTTGCATGGTTCATATTTTAAAGATATGTGCCCCTTGGAAGTGTGCCTTCAGAGTCAAACAGCTCACACACACACACAAAATGGTATGCATCAAAACACAGATACCATGCCTGCAGCTATCAATGCTGGAGGAATTCACTGGGGAGAGAAAGGCAATGGATGGCTGGAGTTTCTCGAGATGATTTCTTGGAGGAAGGTGTGGCTGGTGCACAACCTCCATGGACAAGAAATATCTGGTGAGGAGAAGAAAGGAACATGCTAGAAATCCTAGAGACTAGATGCCTGTCCAGTGGCCACTAAAACTAGATGGCTGGCGTGATGTGCAGACTCAGAGATGTCCCCTGTAACCCTGTCCCCTGGTATACATACGCAACCTAGAAAAATCCCGCCTTCTTGAGTGTGGGCAGGACCTCTGGCTTGCTTTTAACCAACAGAATACAGAAAAGGTAATAGGGTGTCACTTCTATGATTAGCTTACATAAGCTTATGGTTTCCATCTTTCTGGCAGGCTCTCTCTAACGCTTTCTTCACCTGTACATGCTGACGAAACGGGTTGCAATGTTGGAGAGGCCCACGTGGTGAGGAACTGAGAGTGGTCGCTGGGCAATAGGCAGCTAAGAAGTTAGGCCTTCGGTCCAGCTTCCCTCAAGGAACTAAATTCTGCCAACAACAATGTGAGAAAAAGCTTAGGGTGGGTATTCCCCCAGTTGAGCCTTCAGATGAGACCCCCACCCTGGTTGACAGGTTGATTGCAGCTTTGTGAGCCACCATAAAGTGGAGGGTCCGGCTAAACGATGCCCATACTTCTGACCCACCATAACTGTGGAATAATACGTGTGTGCTGTTTTAAGTCATTGAGTGATGGAGGTCATTTGTCACTAAGCGATGGATAACGAATGGCTTGAGGTATGTTCTTGCTACCTCTGATACTTGGCTTTCTTCTCTGGAAGGGAGGGTAATGCATGAACCACCTCTCAGGCTTGGTAGATAAAAAAAAAAAATCTCTAGATGCCTTAAACCCCTCAGTTCCTTGGTTGGCCCTGACTGTATGTGATTCTCAAAAACACAGCACCAAAGAAACTCTGGGTCCGGGACTATGGTTGGGTTTATGATACTTATTAATTAGTTTGTCTTGGGTCATGGGACAGTGGGGGAGAAGGGCAATGTTGTGCTGGTTCTTCAAGGCAGCCTTTTCCCAAGTTGCGGTAAAAAACATAAGTGTGCATTTTCTTTATTCCTGTTCCATCATACTTAACCCGCAATGCAGATTATAACCTTTGGGTATTAGTCACTCTCTCGTAATACTTAACATTAACAGGGTAAACATATATTCTGTACTGCTTTGCCAGAAAAGCTCGGCTGATCCAACAGATTTTCGCTCCGTGGGACAGATTTTGCTGTATTAGCGCTTTCTCTTTTTTGTTGTTCCGCCTTCCCTGGGAGGAGTATTAGCTCAAAGTCATCACGAAAGACCCACCACTGCCTGCTGCTTTCTGCACGACTGTTAACATCTCTCTTTCTTTTATAACTTCTCCTCCAATTTGAGTAAGCACATCCACACTCACACACACACACACACACACACACACACACACAGGCAACAATGTGATTAGGAAATGGGGAAATCATCATCATTTGTACAGACTACACTTCCGTCTACCTTTTCCATTCTACCCAAGCCAGCAGTGGGGCTTGCTCTGTTCACTTAAGAGCTGCTAGAGGATGCAGTTAGAGTGATCCTTGAGAGGACCCAAGAAGATCGAAGTGGGTTGGAAGCTAACAGAAGGGTACACTCTGGACTTGTATATTCCACCATCTCTAAAAACGTAGTGGGTTACAATGATGTTTTAACAAGGTTGCTGATATTTAAACCTTAATGGTTTAGAGAAAACCAATAGGAGGCGAAAGAACTTTTTTTTGTTGTTCTTTGTTGGAAAGTATGGGCAGTAACTAAGTGTTTTGAACCAGTAAACTCTGAAGATAACAGTGGTTTAAAATAATAGCTGTTTCTGAGGCAACAAGGAAAGTCTCTCAGCCACTGCTTGTTGCGTTACTCTGAAAGGGGAGAGATTAGTTCTTGAAAGTTCTGCATTTATGTTCCCTGATGTGACAGAGTGCATTGCATTTTCTTAGCTATAGGCTCTGGCTGGTCAGACATAAATATGTTTTATGACTACCTTTAAGTTAATGAGTTCTAACGGTTTGAAATATTCATCAGTGAAGTTCAGATTTTTGAAGATTAAAAAGAGCCTTGGGCTTTTGGGGGACACTGCTCCTTCGTCAGTAAAATGGGGGTAAAGGTATGTACTTGCAGTGTTTCTGTATATTTTAGGTGGAAATAATGTACGTGAAAGTGCCCGGCACAGAGTAAGGTCACCAATGACGGTGACGATGATGAAGACATTATTGCCGAGATTCGTATCCCTGATATTCTTATGTAAAGTCTTCCTAACACCATGAACCATCTTTGGACATTTTCCTGGATGGTTTATTAACGTAACCCCCCTAACAATTCCACATGCACCTGTTGTAGGGAGATGTTACTTTTCACAAGCAACCCAAAGCCCCTCCCTCTTTATTCACTTATTTGTTTAGAGAAATCCCAAGTGCAGGGAAGCCGGTTTCCTCGAACTGGACTTGATTCTATGCAGAGTCTCAAGAGGCAAATCAGCCTCTGGCCAATTTGCTGGAACAAATGAAAGTCTTAGCGAGGACCTTGATTGGAAAGACAAGGAGGGGAAACTTTTGTCTCCTTTGCAGTCAGGAGCCTCACTCCTTACACGTGACGGAGGCGACAGTGTGACAGTCTGTTTAATGTTAGCAGATGACACGGATAACTGGCTGTGTGTTTGGGGGGGGGCGAGTTCCAGAAACAGTCTCTGATTGTAGATCAGTTCTGTGGCATGTTATCTTTTCATTGCCATGGCTTCCCCGTCATCAGAGAATATTCGCCTGTTTTTAGAGCAGTTGACATTATGGTAGTTGAGACTAAGGAGGAATGACTGACGTCAGCCACCTTTGCATGTTTAGCAGTTTTAGGGAAATGTCTATTTTATAGGAAGATCTCCTCGGCAGAGCTGAATTACTACATTAATGTTAATCCTTGGAAGAAGGCAATCTGTACCTGAATGTATACAGAGCCATTAATTTAACAATACTTCCCAATTTTTACCTTGGGAGCTGAAACCAAGCACGCTGACACCAGGTGATTATCAAGAAAGTATCTAGGAATCATTTCATGTGTAATTAACTGGGGACCCGGCTATTATTCCCTTGCCGCCCTGCATCATAAGTTGTTGTTAAAACACACAGACACACACACACACACGCAAGGATTAACCCTCGTTTAAGAATTAAACACCGTCCAAGCTATGGCTGAGAGCGATGACAAAAATAAACCAACGTTTAAGAGTCAGGCGCTCTGTGGTTTGCAAGAGAGTCTTCGACGGAGGTGTAAGCACTGACATCAGAGGGTCCGTATCGCACATCACGAGTGGGAGGGAAGGCCTAGCAGTAACCGGCCTCGGGGATGCCCCCGAAGGCAGGGAACATTTAGAACGTTTGGCACAGCACTGCTTCGTGCGTTGCCAGGTGGAGGTCCCCGGCATTCTGTACGTTCTTCTGAAATTCTGTGTCGACACAGACGACATCAAGACTTCCTCTAGCTGGAGAGCTGGCATAACTGTGGTTGAAACGGGTTTTGAGCATGATGAAGTATCTGAGAACGGATGCGTCAGGGCCTGAATGCTTCTCGGGAGAGAAGCTCTTAGGGGTGTCCGTCAGCTGGGGAATTCGGCCAAGGGCGGCCTGCAACCAAATACCTTGATTATCTGTCACCTGGAAACAAAAGCAGCAGCAAGAACAATACGAAATGTAAAAATGTAGAATGGGCTTGCTGCTGCCTTTACACCGTGATAGGAGAAGGGAATAAAAACCCGAAGCCGTGATGGCTTTAGGAAAATCCGTGCCTGGAATTCACCATGGCGTCAACTGGACCAGGCCACTTAGGATCAGGGACGCAGTCCTTCGTGCAGACACTAGGGACAGCATTTCCTCAACTTGGTCTTGCTGGTGCTACTCATAAGGGGACATTCTCCTTTTCTGGTTGGAAGGCCTTTGCTTCTGCGCGCCTGCCGTGGATTACTGCATGGGAACATTTTCCTTTGTTTCCGTGACGGTGCTTGCAAGATGGTCTGGGGTGGGGAAATCGAACCCGTTCCTACCCAGCCTGCGTGAGGCAAAAGAAAAGACGGAGAAATGGCCACGGACCTTCCTTTTTTTCTTTAAAGAGACCATTTTGCTTTTCTTTGCAATCTCACTTGGAAAGAAGGCAAATTTCTGCTAACGGCGCTGAGCAGCAATGTTGCTTTTGCTGGATAAATGCACCTGGCTGAGTAAGTCTCTCCCTGCCTTTGGGATCTACCGAGTTCTCATCACATTCTGGCCAAGCGAGCCAGTGCCTAGGCGACCAGCTCTTCAAGGGCAGGTGTTCTGCCCAGTTCAAGGTCTGGCACTGAGTTTGCTGAATGATGTCCCCAGAGACCCCAACACAAGCCTAATGAAGCTAAGTTAGCTTATACCGAATCCTTGAAACACACAGTCATGTGTGAGCCTCGTGGCACACTAGCAGCCTGGAAACAATCCTCGAGGTCATTCATCAGTGAGTTTGCACGCGAGTGCGTCTTTCCCGGTGGACGGGGCCTGGGTGTAAGAAGGATTCCAGCAGGGGCCCCTGGCTGGCTCAGGTGGTTAAGCATCCGACTCTCGATTTGGGCTCAGGTCATGATCTCGCAGTTCGTGAGTTCGAGCTTCACATCCTGCTCCGTGCACTGTCACCGCTTGGGATTCTCTTTCTCTCCCTCTCTTTCTGCCCCTCCCCCTGCTCTCGCTCATGAGCTCTAAATAAATAAATAAATAAATAAATAAATAAATAAATAAACTTTTTTTTAAAAAAAGAGAGGTTTCCAGCAGATGTTCGTTGGATATGGGATTGCCTGAATTTGCACATTTTCCATCTCCTATTAAACAGGCTGAGGAAGCTATCACTCTCTTCGATGGACTTAAGGTTCTGGGGGCAAAACCCCACACACCTGAGATCCTGCTGAGGCTGTTCTGCAGACGGATTAGTTAGCCATAGTTGGACTATCTTGACTGGCAGGCAATGCAGAAATTTGAATAATTAATTGAATCATTTGAGTCATTAACTCCCGGGCTCTTACCGTCTCCAAGGGACTTTAAAGGTCACCTGGGCACTTTGCAACATCACTGCTTAGCAGCACTTCAGCTTTTTTTTTTTTTTTTAATGTTTACTTATTTTTTGAGGGAGAGAGAGACAGAGTGTGAGCGGGGGGAGGGGCAGAGAGAGAGGGAGACACAGAATGTGAAGCAGGTTCCAGGCTCTGAGCTGTCAGCACAGAGCTTGATGTGGGGCTCGAACTCACAAACCGTGAGGGAGATCACGACCCGAGCCAAAGTCAGACGCTTAACCGACAGCCACCCAGGTGCCCCGCAGGACTTCAGCTTCTGCTTGAAGACTACAAGTGATGGGGAACTTGCCACCTAATGAGGCAGCCCGTTTGGAATTTGGGTTGCTCTAATTCAGGGGTTGGCAAACTGTTCTGCCGAGGCCCGACCCTAAATACTTCAGGCTTAGTAAGCCATACAGTCTCTGTAATAAATACTCGACTCTGCCCTTATAGCAGGAAAGCGCCGTAGACAATACGTGAATGAACGGGCAGGCTGTGTTCAGGCAGAAGTTGGCTGACCAAAGTAGCCAGCAGGCCAGATTTCGCCGATCATTGCTCTCCTCAGCATTACTCTCTTTTGTCCCGAAGAAGCCCCCGGCTCCCCCGCAGCCTAGATCAACCTTCTGGGGCCACACCTAAGCGCTGATGAAACCGTCTCGATTAAGGAAACGCTTCAGCTTCTGCAAACTGACGACACCCTCTTTCCGAGTTATCTGTCTCCTCGTCTCGCGTTCTCTCGTCTGTCGTCAGCTTGTCCTGGCCAAGTCTCCCACCCCCTTCTGAGTGTGCTCGCCTGAATTATCTTATTTTGACAACCACCTTAACATGGGTGTCGCAAAGGAAGATTTCAGACCCCAAAGCCTCCTTTCCTCCACAAAAATGGTCCTGGAGTCTTCTTCACTGCATTCTACCTGTCCTTTGTGTCACCCTCCCCTTCCCCCCAAGGCTCTGTCCCTCACCCAGGCGGTCCTGTTAGCAGAATGCAGATGGTTCACCCTGTCGCTCAGCCCAGAGGCCACAGCCCCTCTGCATGAGCCCAGAAAATCCCTCCTCTAGGCCTCTTGCTGACCAGGGGGCTGGCATTTTCTTCCTTTGAAGCTGGAGATGCTAACACAGTCAGGTGACAGGGACTGCGGGACGTGGGTATGCTTGGTCCTATAAAATTATTAGGGATTATCGGGACCAGACCAGCCACGTGGAAACCCCAGGTTCAAGTTGTGGGGTCTGCTAGTTATCAGCTTTGAGGCTGAGGGACTGTCTTGACCAAACTCCCTTGTACGTGATGAAGGCCAGTGAGACACGGGATGTGGAAGGTTCTGGAAAACTGCAAAGCTCTGCAAACAACTGGGAAGTCATTGATGGACAAAGATACCTACTTTTATTTACTTATTTTTAATTATTTTAATTTTATTCTAGAGAGAGAGCGCGTTCGCAATTGGGGGAGAGAAGCATAGGCGGGGGGGCGCAGGGGAGAGAATCTCGGGGCTCAATCCTACAACTCTGGGATCATGACCCGAGTGGAAATCAAGAGTTTGATACTCAACGAACCGAGCCACCCAGGCATTTCAGAGATACCCATTTTTATTTAAAAACAATTTTTTAGATGTTTATTTATTTTTGAGAGAAAGTGTGTGTGTGTGTGTGTGTGTGTGTGTGTGTGTGTGTGTGTGTATGAGCAGGGGGAGGGGCAGAGATGAGAGGGAGACATAGAATTTGAAGCAGGATCCAGGTTCTGAGCTATCAGCACAGAGCCGGATGTGGGCCTCGAACTCACGAACTGTGAGATCATGACCTGAGCCGAAGTCAGACGCTTAACCGACTGAGCCACCCAGGCGCCCCAGAGAGGCCCATTTTTAAAGAGGAGGTTGGCTTCTGACTTTTCTGTACCATTTCTAAGGAATTCCTTCCTTCCTCCCTCCTAGACCCCACTTCCCCCCCCCCCCCCACCACATCAAAGGCTTATCTGGCTGGCCTACCCATAGTTGTTCTCTGAGTTACAACTAGGTTTGACTTTGCTCAGTGGGTCTCATTTTTCAGGGTCTGCAGTGCCCCACAATTCACCTGCAGGCCCCTGCCAAGTGTAATCCCTGTACATGGAACATTCCACGCTACCTCAGTTCTCCTCCCCCTACACATTCCCTTCCACTCGACTCCCACTCACCTTAGAAAATTCCCCACCAGGAAGTCCTCCCCGATCCCTGAAATCCAGGGAAGGGCCCCTCTCACCACCACGCAGCCCGCAGGCACCACAGCACTGACCCCGGGTCGTGCTACACATCCCGTTGGCTGGTCTCTCCCCACCCCCTGCCTTAGACCGTGAGCAACATGAGGGCAGGGGCCACGGCGTGTTTCTGGCTCAATGCTTAGGACCAACAGAGAGCTGGGCACATAGTAAGTGCTCAGTTCACATTCATCACATGAACAAATGCACAAAAGAATGAATTGGGTGAGAAAGCTTGCGTGTGGGTGAACTAGTCAGGCCTCCCGTGTGTGCGATGCACCCATTACAGGTCTCCAAGCCTTGCGTCACATCCAGCGCCCCTGGTGGTGGACTATGTCGCTCGCAGTGGCGCTGCAAAGTGCTGAGGCTGGCAGGGATCACGACTCCCATTGTCCCTAGGTGTGATGGGAGATCGGGCTGCCTGCAGGCTGGGGCCCTGTTCTCCCGGGGACTTTACACGCACGTGTCATTTGTAATCTTCAGGGGTCGGGTAGGCACTTTCTATATTTTCACCGTCCCCATTTTCCTTTAGCCTGGCAGACAAAACAGGGTAATGGCTAGGACCGTGGGCTTTGGGGTCAGGGACACCAGACTGCAGCTGGCAAGTCCATCGCTTGTCACCTGTGCGACTTTAGGGAACCCACGTAAGTAAGCCTTTAAATCTTCCCTCGGGGAAGGGATAACGGACCTACGTTACATGCTTTGGTGACGTTAAAATGAGCTCTTGTAGGCAAAGCACTTCGTACCTGGAGTATCTGCATGGGTTCCCCCCCCCCCCAATAAATGTCCCTAGGAGGACCCGGAAGACAGAGGGCTTCTCTGATACATCTTTGCATCCCTAGTGCCGAGCAGCGTGGATGCCGCTTGCAAACTTGGGGACACGTTCCTCCACCGCATTGCAGGTAGACATCTTGGAAAGACGCGGCCTTAGGGATTCACGGGCCTCCTTGATCTTGACGCTCACGAATGACAAGGCAACCTAAGGGAAGCCTTCCCCGCTGCCTCCTTGCCCCACCCCCACACACATGCGGCAAAGGAACACCCTGGCTTTGGCTACAGCATAAGCTAGCACTTTTCAAATCTTTGCGTCCTGTGCATGAGTTGAGTGTCCCATCAAATCACATTTCTCCACGGGCTGCCTTGGTTCCCGGAAGAGCAGGGCCCAGATACCAGTTGGGTGCGGAAAACGAGCCCTGAGGTTTCATTTGCTGTTAGCACTGGGTTCTCTGACCAAATTAGGTCTCGGTTCCCCTCAGTCTGTGCTGAGGGCGGAGCCAGCGGCCGCCATGGCCCCAGGACACAGCTCTCCTAGCGTTCCTATAGGCCAGCTAGCTGGCTGTCGTCAACCATAAAATCTGGTTGGGGACTCAGGGGATTAAAGAGCGTTGCCTCCAATTTCACTAGGAGATGTCACATCTCAACACTTGCACATGGGCTGAGATGCAAAGTGGTTTTCCCAGAAAAGTGCTGCCTTTGACCTCAGTTTCTTAAGACACAGGTTTCTGTTTGGTTGTGTTTGCAGGGTTTTTCAATATGAGTTACGGCATCTGGATGATGATGATGATGATGATGGCTGGAGGACATATCCTGTCCTGGAGACCCACAGTGGGGGGTAATGATTGTTTTAGGGTAGGTAGGCTCCCCCTCGTCCGCCGCAGGGACCATCCCTTGCTTGTTTCTCCCCACAGTCATCCCAGACAGGAGAGCAGGGTGGGAAAGGGCCATGGCCTTGGTCCTGTGGGTGACCTGGCAGGTGGTTGCTATTCTCAGGTGTTAAAGAGGGGGCAGTGGTGGGGTATTGAGTTCCTGGGAACCAGGAAGCCTGGGTTCCGGGCCCAGCTCTGCTTTGAAGCACCCAGTGGATTTGGGCAAGTTACCTCTGTCATCTGTAAAAGCAGGGGTCCCTGCTGCTAGCATATGTTCGTATGTCATAGCACCGTCTCCTGGGTGCTGGGGTGTATTTTGGTGAGGTTCCACAGGCTCAAGAGACAGGCTGCAAACCTTCCAGCAAACACATGCTGAGCACATTCATGGAACACCTTAGATGCTAGTACTTAGCTAAGACTTTGGGGGACAAGCACTTCGTTTTAGTGAAGATGTTAAATAACTTAAGGAGCATCATACAACTGAAAGGGCCTGAATGTGAACCCCAGTCTAAGAGGCCCCCAATGCAGAAACAGGAAAGTCCCCTGACGAGGCGGGCAAGGAGACAGGGGAGATGAGGTGGGGCCAGGGAGGGGAGGTGGTGGCGGAGGTTTGATCACCACGTAGCTGCCCGCGACCTCCTGTTCTCGGAAGGTAGGAGGAGCTCAGAGCAGGGAGCAGAGCGACCTGTACTTCCATGATGAGAGACAGTCATCGCAGGGAGCAGAATGTCCAGGAAGGAGGGAGGGAGACCAAGGAAGGAGGAGGCTCCTCCTTCACTCGCGTCCTCAGGTCCCATGTACGCCACGTGGGTGGGAGCGTGTCACACACACCCACGCGCCCACAGCCACACTCGCCGCGCTCCCGCCCGGGCCAGGCCCATCTCGGCGAGCCTGTGGGCGCCGGGCCTCAGCCGGCCACGCCGCCGCCACCTGCTGCTGCGTCCCCGGTGAGGGGGAAGGAGCATCTCCGTGCCTCCCCCATCCGCTTCCCGCCCGGCGCCGGCCCCCACCGGCCCCCACCGGCCCCGGCCAGGCTGAGGCCACGTCTTCCCCGGGGCCCCCTCTCCAGCGCTGAGGGGGAGGCGGTGGGAGGGAGGAGCTCCGGCCGCAGCCGCCCGCCCTCCCCTCCCCTACGCTCCCCCTCCCCTCCCTTCCCTTCGGCTGCCGCAGCCCCGTTCGTGGCGCGCGTCAGCTTGGGCTCCCCGGAGCGAGTCGCTAGGTAACGGGGCTGGCTCCGCAGACCCGCGGCCGGGGAAGCCCGCGCGCGCCGTCAGCAGCCGCGCCGCGGGGCGCGGGCGGGGACGCACGGACCCTCCCGCATCCCGGCCGCAGACCCCGACTCGCCCGCGGCCCCCCCCCCCCCCCAGGATGCCTTAACCCGCGCGGATCGCCACCGCCCAGGTGCCCCTCCCTCGCAGGGACCCCGACGCCGCCGGCCCCCTCCTCCTTCCCAGCCGGTGCGCACCGCTCTGCGCGCGGCCGGGTGGGCGCCCCACCGCCGCGGTCACCGTCGCCGCCGGTAAGCTGGGTTCGGAGGCCGGGGCTGGGGCGGGGAGGGAGTGGGGGTGGGCGCGCGCGGAGCCCGGCAGCTCCCGCCACCGCGGCCGCGGCCCGGCCATGTGCTAAAGTTTCTGGGGCTCGGCGCCCCGCCGGGCGCACAGCGCAGGGCGCAGCGGCACGGTGGGTGGGGCGGCGCGGTCCTGCCGGGGGCGCCGGCCCCGGCGGGGTGCAGCTCTGCGCGCTCTCACGCTCTCTTTCTCTCTTTCCCTCCGCGCTGCCTCCCCGAGATCCTCCCGCCGAGCCCCTGCGCGGGGCATGAGGAGCCCCGGGGCGCCGCCCGGAGACGACCCGGCTGCGCGCACACCTCGCCAGCGGCGGACGGGGACATGAGCGGCGCGCGCGGGGTCCGGCGCCCGGCGGCCAGCCCCAGCCGGCGGCGGCCAGCGGGTCAGCGCTGCCCGGGAGAATGAGGCAGGAGCCCGCGGCAGCCTCCTCCTTCTTCTCCTCTTCCTCCTCCTCCTCCTCCTCCTCTTCGCCTTCCTTCGGCTCCGGCGCCTCGGGCCCGGGCCGGGCTGTGGCTCTGCTGCGTGCCCCGCGCGCCCCCCGCCCGCCTCCGGATGCGCTGCTCGGTAAGCCAGGCCCTCCGCCTCGGGAACAAAGCCCTTTCCGGCCGGGAGGCCGCCTCTGAGCCCCCTTCCCGGCCCCCACCGATAGCCTGGAAGCCAGCGGGGCTTCCGATGGAACCCCTCCATTTCCTCCAGCCTCAAACCTTGCCCGGGAGGCTGAACAGCCCTGGCGCCTTCGAGACGCGGGGCTTTCCTCTGCCATCGGGGAGGCAGATGCGGGCTTGTCACGCAGGCGGGAGACCTGTTTGGTCCAGATAAGGATATATGCATCTTGGTTCAGACTCATCGGTGGTGGGGGGAGACTCATCGGTGGAGGGAGACGACTCCTATCTAGTGACTACGTAATGGGTGTCCAAGCCGAGCTGGGTAAGTCGGTTCCCCTTCTTCCATGGCTCAGATTTGGAAACTGAGGCCCAGAGAGGTTGAATGACTTAATCAAGGTCACAGGGCCAGCATGTGAGAGACCAGGATTGGAAACCGGCTTCTCCACCAAGCTGATCCCTTTCGTAGCAAACACACTCTTGTCCCAGTTCTGCTACCTGCCTCTTTCTGGAATCATTTGCATGTGTGTGGAAATACTTGTGCCAGTGAGTATCTGCTCTGGTGAAATACATTGCCGGTAGCCTGTCATTTTTGTCCATTCCTCCCTCACGTGGCTGCTAGCCCCTAATGTGAATTGCAGGCGGAAGGTTACTTCCCTTAGTTAAAAGGGGGGGAGGATAAAAATGTTCCCCGGGGTGCTGTCTCTTCTGCAGTCCTGTGTCTCCCAGGCCTCTTCAAGGATGCCAAGGGCAGTATTTGGTTCCTCTCCTGAGCCCCTTTCGGGCTGTGCCTGCCTGCACATGCTCAGCCTCAGAAGCCGTGACCTAAACCTTTCTGTGGGGTGAGGGCTGATCAAGGCTCCCCGCCCCTGGTTGTGTAAGTCTTGGAGATGGTTATTTAACAGGCGCTGGGGCTGATCCCAGATGGCCACCGTTCAGGAACTGACCCTGTCAGAAATTTTATCCTGGCTCATGCTTGCCAACCCTCCCTTTCAGCAGAACTTCGCACTTTCTAGCCTAGAAGAAAAGGGGATGGGGGGGTTTACGGTAGACATGGGGCTCTCTCTGCTTGTCCCCAGTTGTCAGGCTTGCAGCTTTTCACTGTTTGCTTAAGTGCACTTAGGTCGATCCTGGAGGGGGAAGCCACATGGAATCCTTTGGTGCTGGTCTGAGCGGCTTAGTTAATCGATTGAGTGTCTAGGCATTAGGCTTGGTTGTCATGACATGGACAGTGTTCGTGTCAGGGCAGGGAAAGCCCTTAGCAGCGGGGAACCTCAGTTTCCCGATTCCCAGAGTCCGACTGGACGACCTCTCCGTTCCTTTCCGACTAAACAATTCTGTGAGCGGGAGGAGAGCGGGTTACTGGCCTGAGCCAGGGTGTGTGAGCTCATCAGCCACATGCATTTGGACTGATAGTTCTGCACTGAATAGGCTGTTGATCTCCAGGAAGAGGACACGGTTATATTAGTGATGGGTGCAGTCTATCCCTAAGCAGGGGTTGAAGTGGGGACCCACAAGATTCGGGGTCTACCCGAAAGAAGGGAAGGTTGAGCAGTGCTTTGGTGGATTATTTATTGGTCTAAAGCATGGCGGCTGTAAAATGTCCCAAGGTGCCAGATTGAGGTTATGGGAGAGGTTAGGCTTTTCGTTTGGGGAAATGACATTGGCCCCTACGAACTGATGAAATACAGTGCGTCAATTAGATGTCCAGCCGGCCAGAAAGTGGCAAGCTGGTGAGCCTGCCCTCCAGAAAGAATGCATCATAGTTGCATAGGTAAAGCTTTTTTAGCCTAAACAATTAGTCATGTAAATAAAGTGATGTTCAGATCCCCCCCCCCCATTGTTTGCCGGTTATATTAGTGATGGGTGCAGTCTATCCTTAAGCAGGGACACAGAGGGACTGTGACAAAAGAAGGTGGGTCACAGGGATGTTGAGACCCTGACTTATTCTTCGCCTGTTGTAGCTAAATCCGTCAACTTGACCTATGGGCCCTTAATGGGGTTGTCATAGGTCTTTTAAAGAGGTGGATTAACAGTCCTTTAAAGTGTTACTGACTCCCCAGTGAAATGGGCATGTGTCTCACCTTTTCCCCAGAAACTAAGCTCCCAGGTTTCGGGACTTTGAAATTCACAAAACCAGAGCAAAGCTTTCATTGCGACATGCTCATAGCTCATAGGGCCTGCGAACAGCTAATAAAACATCTCCTGTGGGCGTATCAGTCCCAGCATTGTGTGCTTTGGCTCCTCATGGCTAACTGGTCAGGCTTTGAATAAAAATGAATGCAGAGAAACAGTCTTCGTTGAGTTACTTTTGAAAATGCTAATGTAATTACGAAAGAACAGTTTTTACACCGTGAAATCTGAAACCACAGTACTCACAGTAAAACAGTACTCCCATTCCTGATAATTTAGTTTATAATTTGTCGGTTCTTTCCTGTTTTCTTTTGCTCCCCATCTCTAGCATGAAAATGTACAATGAGGAATAAATTCTCTCTTTTCAGTTTTGGGTTTGTCTCGAACCTACCTCTTTTTGGAAGAGCTCTAAAACTGAGCTCATGCACACCATACATCTAGTGGCCTCATGTGCAGATATGTTTTGGGTGCCTTCGATTTCTTTTGGGATGACGGGACAGGCGTGTGTCCCAAATGCATAATAACAACGAGGCTTTCCCTTGTTGGCATCCCGTCTCTGAACCGGGATCTAGACCCTGAAGTCTTGCTTGGAGCTGACATGCCCAGCATCCTGAGAACTCAGTTCAAGTGCCAGAGATTTCCTACAACATTAGGGATGGACAGAGGTATCTATGGGAGGCACAGATGAAAGGAACATCCCCAGAGTCAAGGAAACACGGGATTTGTTCCTGACTCTGTTGTTCATTGGCTCTGTGACTTTGGACATATTCTTCCTGTTCTCTAGGCCTCAGTGCAGGCACCTGCAGCGAGTATGTATGTTTCCGTGCATGTGTGTGCATGCGTGAGTGTGTGTGTGTGTGTGTGTGTGTGTGTGTGTGTTAGTAGGAGGTGATCTCTCCTACTCTAAGCTTGAAGAGTCCTCGGATTGGGATGCAGCCGGTTATTAATAGCTCTGGAATGCTCCGTACTTTAAAGTTACGTAACATCTTCAATTAGACATCCATATAAACAGTAAGGAGAACCGGTCATTATAAAACATGCCGTTTATCACCCTAAGTGGGGACCCTGCTCTGAATGTGTGATGATGGGACTTTCATCCTAAAGGTGATTATGCCAACTCTCCGATCCGGGTTCCTTGCAGGGTAGCGTCTTGGTGCACGTCTGAAAAGCCTAGAGTGAGCCGTGACCCTCTCCAGGGTCCATGTGGCAGGAGGCGCGGGAGCCTTTGTATACTCTGGGTCGTTGGGGGAGGAAGAATATGTCATTCTGTCTGTGTAACTTGAAGTCCTGGGGACTCGGAGCTTCTGCCTCCGTCTCAGGCCGTTCCTGGAAGGTAGGGAGGGGAAGTGTGTAATTACTGTTTGCAGTTGTTTTGAAAATGGAAAGTACTTTAATTAGAGCCTTGAACTCAGCTGAAGCTGAAAAAGTGGTGAGAAGTTCGTGGATTTGGCAGTGGTATTTTTGCCGGGTTCTCTGCGAGGGTTTCCTTGCAACCCTGGAAGTCACTGCCGTCTGAGGTCGGCTTTCCGGACAAAGCCGCAGTGACCGGCAGATACAGAGGGTACGGGAGGAGACAGGAGACGGTGGGGAAGGGATCCAGCAGTCCTTAAACACGTTGTCTTCTGTAGACGCCACCAACCTCCCGTTCCAGATGAGGAACCCGGGGCTCGAGAGTCACCGGGAACGTGTTGCTCAGACCCGCGCAGTTAGTGAATGGCAGAACCGGGGAGGATTTCAAATTAAGTCACCCGTGCCACACCTCATTTCTGCTGTCACTGCAGTGTGCCTGGCAACCAAACTGGGTCCTTCATTCCAAATTTCTAAATAACACCATGGCACCGAGAAAGCGTCTAGGCGATTTGATGTGGGTGACCTGGGCGGGGGGGGTGGGGTGGGGGGTGATTTTCCTGCAGAGATTTCTGAAGTCACCGGCATTTTTGTTAGGACGTTGGATTTCTTGTCCCTCTGTGCCTGATGTATTAGATTCCGAAGATATTCAGAAATAAGCCAAGTGCCACCCAAAAAGGGTTAGTATTGGTAGTCCTTCAGGGGAGGCTAAAATAACCCCTCGAGATCCCGTGTCACCCTGGGGTTCTGGGGGAAGTGATCACAAGCTGGCACGTGGGACATTTCGGAAGGCGTTGCTAGCCTGCACCCCTTAAAAGGGCTTCAGAATCAAAGTTATGTAACAGGCTTTCCAAAGGAGCCTGACTGCTTCTCCAAGTTGCCACACGGGTTAATCCTCCCGAAAGAACAAGCCAGAAGGAAATAGGAGGAAAGGATACCAGAATTTCAAGGTTCACCTGCAGCTTTTAAGAACTTCCAGGAAGTTGGGGAAAATGCAGGTTTTGAAGAATTTTTCGAGCCACTGAATAGAGATGCCATCATAACAGGCTTTTCGAGCGGCTGGCGGAAGTCAACGCACATTCCTAGAGCCGCTGCTGTTCTTTGCTGATAGGCCAGCGGATCTGGATGCGTGTCATCCGTACCCAGGATGGGAGGTTCCAGACACACGATGTACGGACAGCAAGGGAGTCACTGAAGTCACCTGGCTTCACATTCTAGTAACCACACCCAGGCTACTTTTTTTCCACCGCAGCTTAACATCCTTCCAGCCCTGATGCTGGCCTTGCCTGTGTCATGCGAGTGACCTCTTAACAAACAGGACCCTCCCTCTCCCTCCCCTGGATTACTAAACTGCTTATCTGCCAAGAGCTTCAAGTTTCGTGAGAGGTGATTAACGAGAAAAAGGAGACCCAATGTGTTGCAAAACTCCACTGTGATTCACCTGTCATCTGTAAGATACCAAAACCTCTCTGCAGCCAGCACAATTTTTTGATTCGGTGATTTAGAAATAGCATTGCATGGCCCCCATGAGACCCATAGAGTCGGTACCTCTTGCCCCCAAACCTTGAGAGAACAGATGCCCAGGGTTTTCAGCTCTGGGCCAGATTTCTAGTACGTACAGCTATTAAATGGCAGAAAACACAAAAGCAGCCATGCAGAGGCATCGGGGGATAAGGCAGGAGGGCACGGAAGTCTGTGACTTATTTATTGTTTTCTTTTTTATTAAAAAAATTTTTTTAAGTTTATTTGTATTTAATTTTTTGAGAGAGAGAGAGAAAGAGCAAGCGAGGGAGGGCAGAGAGAGAGAGAGAGGGAGACAGAATCCCACGCAGGCTCCGTGCTGCCCGTGCAGAGCCAGATGAGGGGCTCGAACTCCTGAACTGTGAAATCATGACCTGAACCGAAGTCACGAGTCGGGTGCTTAACCGACTGAGGCACCCAGGCGCCCCTGAGGTCTGCGACTTTTGCTCTGTGATTACGAGGAACAGAATTTAGGACGTGGTCGTGGAAATGATGGAATGTCCATCTACAGCACCAAGGATCCTAGAATAAATTCACTAAAGAATTTCAGATGTTTTCCTGCTGTCTGTCTGTGGCTTAGGACGAGCACAGATGGCAGGGGCACCTTTACGCAGGGGTAGAGCCTATACCTTCACAAACCCTCCTGGTGGGCACAGAGTGGTGGGTCTTGGTAATTTGCCAGGCTACGTGCTTCTGTGATTGTTACTGAACTTTGAATCACAGGGTCAGTGGTGGTGTTTAGAGGGTCGCAGCCTTCCCAGTTGGCTCAGTTTCTTAATGATCTGTGATGAGCTGATATATGCCGCACTCAGTATTCTGCAGCAGAAAAGCAAATAAGGAATGTCTAGGGCCTTGTGGTTTTTCGGTCACCCCAGGTTTTCAGCCTCTCTCTGCTAACGTAGATCCCGACCAACACGCTGCTTCATTCTGCCACAGGTTACATTGTTTCAGTTCATAGTGGCCTTGACGTGACCGCCAGAGGATCCTCTATTGCTTTTAATTCAGAAAGTGGATGATAACGACAATCATCTTCTTTTTAATCATCAGCATTGACAAGTCTCTTATTTTTAAATAGAATGAATGTGTCTTGGGAGCCTAACGCACACGCTGAAGATGATTTATGAACGCACACAGTGCTGTTAACGTGCTGAGAGGGCTTTATTGAATAACTTCTAAAAAAAGTAAGCCTGGCTTTGCGACGTGAAAATCTAATGGCAGAAATGGAAGTCGGGACCCTGGATTCTCCACCCAGAAGGCAGGAGTGGAACAGCACACTTGATTTCTAAAAGGAAACGTTGAGACTCTCCTTGGTCGGTGTTATTGACAAGATCAGTGTCGCCTCGGTCCCGAAATTCCCTGTAGATGCTGATGCAAGGGCCGGTTGTCCTCAGGCCCTCCCCACGACATGGCTGTGGAGTTTGAGAGCTGTGCTGTCCCTCTGCCCGGGCCTGGCACCGTCTCCTCCCATCGGTGGGCCCGCCTCTGGTTCTGCCGGAGCCCTGGGATGGCACCCCATCCTCCCCCACCCCCGCCACCCTTCAGCAGTCCATTCAAAATCTGGGAGACTTGGCTATGGCAGCAGAATACAGGCTCTCCTTGGGGGGTAGTCGGGGGCCTGTCCATCGGGCCGCCTTCTGTCTGTCTCACCTGGGCGCCTGGGGACGAGCCTCTGCCCCACTCTGTTCCTCCCTTGGCTTCCCAGGCTGTCCATGCAAGGACGGGGCCATGCAGGGTTTTTCCCCAGTGGGTTTGGGGGACCACCTCCATGCACACCCCCAGGAGCTTACTAAAGTACGGATGCCCCAGCCCTGTTGCAGACCTGTTGAATCAGAACCAGAATCTGTGTTTTTAACACCCTCCAAGTAATTCTTGTCTCAGCCACAGCGAAATTCTAGACCCGCTGGTTGTCACGGCTGGCTGATCACTAATGGCCTTTCCTGCTGCAAAGTCCTCAGACTGTGGCGCCCCCTCCCGTGCTGGCCACTCTCCTCAGCTTCACCCAGGCCACCCTCCTGTCTCCTCGCCACCCTTTCTGCTTCCCCTCTGCCCTCCACAGTTTGTTTTCCAGCGGGGCCCCAGGCTCATGACTGCCTTCTGTTCAGAGCTCTCCATTACTCGCTGTGTCCCCGAGGGCGGTGGCCAGTGACTTTGGGAAGGTCCCGGGCCCTGCACCAGCTGGCCCTGGGTCTGACTGCCTCTCCTGCCTCCTGGCCTTCGCTTCTGCCCTGCTAGCCACACTGGTTTCTGTGTCGTTCCTAAAACCGCACAGCTCACTCTGCAAGAGCCCTCAGGGGCCGGGGACTGACGAGGCGGGGTGTTCGGAGGGTGGGGAATAGCCCTGAGGAGCTGCCATTTTCTGCCCCACCACTACTGTGTAAACCCATGAGATCGATACGCTTAAGCTCACTGGGACAGATCTCAAAGGCCTTCCCCCAGAGTACAAGTGGTTTCAGAAGCAGCCCTTTAACTGGGCACCGTATTTTAGGGTGACTCATCACCAGACGGGGTTATCAAAGTGGGCCTAGAAATCTCTTTCCAACGAAGTTTCTAGAAATAGGCTAGATTTCCCTCCTCCCCCACCTCGGGCTGGAAAGTTCCCTCAGCGGCCACCGATCCCAATGATCCTGCCATCCCTCTTCCCCTTCCTTCCACAAACTCTCCCAGAACACCTAGAGCTACCTCCAGGCTCCGTTCTAGGCCCTGTGAAGCTCCAGAGAGACGCGAGTTCTAGAGGAGCAGAGCTGGCTTGGTTTCCTCTCTGACTCCTGCTCTGGCCTTCCTACGGATGGAACAGTGAGGCCTAGACAGTATTCCTCCGGCCTTTATCTTCTCCCACCAGAGAAGACGAGCCGTGGGCTGTGGGTGAAGAGTGGCTCTCCTGGGGCCTGGGGGAAGCACAGCAAACCGGACCCAGAAATATCGATGGCGTAGTGAGTAGGAGGGAGAGATGGACCGTCTTGTAACATTTGCCTCCGAGGCCAGCTGAGTGCCTAAGTGGGTGGAGACACACGAGCTACGAGGAGTCTTGCGGGCGGGATTTTGTGGTCAGTACGAGGCACTAGTTTGGGTCCTCTTGAAGCCTACAGCCTACCCAGCAGTGCGTCAACACGGAGAAGGCCACGAAAACCTCGGACCCTTCCGGGCCCTGCCTGCCCACGGTAGACGCTTCTCGAATCTTCTACGAGGGGGAGTTTTCACGTGCAGCTTTGGTCCTCTTGCAGATTCCTGCTCTGTGTATGCTGACCAGGCCTTTACGGAGAGTCCCCGCAGGCGGGAGGATGACGGTAGACAAGGTGTTCCTTGCCTTCAGCTGACCCCGAGACCGTCGGGAACCGTGTCGTGTAACCACCTGTAGCTCCTTAGAGTGGTCGGCGCGCCTGAGCAGAGGTGGGAAAGATGGGTTTGGACGGAGGAGGTTGTGGGCATCTGACCTCGAGAGATGAGTGGCAGTTCGCCAAGCCGTGGCCATTCGCGGCGAGGCGGAAGGGCATTCGGGGAGGGGAAGCAGGAGCAGACGTTGCAGACGCTGGACCGCTGGGGGTGGGTGAACCAGGGGTGGCGGAGGGCTGTAGCGTCGGGCCGCGGAAGCAGGTGTATCAGTCCCAGCCTGGTGGGCGTGGGCCTGAAACGCCAGGATAAGGAGCGTTCCGTATCTCCTAAGTGATGGGGAGCCACGGGAGGTGTTTGAGTGAGGGTGTGGGTTTTAAAAAGCCAGCTGGTGGTCCCGTGTCACGCTCCCTCCGTAACTTGCACATCATAGTGAAGACACGTGAAATGTTCGGGAAGACGTGCTGTGTGGATGTAAGCGTGACTGTCTGGGCTGTGACCTCCAGGCCGTTTTCTCGATTGCACCGTGTCCACTGGTCTGTATTTATTGAGCGATTCTCCAGGCCCCTGCTGCCCCGACCCCAGCTTCAGCGACCCTGCTGGGGCTCGGAGGGAAGGTGAGGGAGCCGCCGGCTCAGGCACTCGCTGCCCGGCCGTCGTGGATTCTGGCCAACAGGAAATGGAGCGGGCAGTGTCCCAGCCTGATTCACCGGGCCATGGGTCTCCCTGCGCCTCTGCAGAAGCGTTCAGGCTGCTCCTGGCCTAACAACAATGCTCCCGGAGCTACATCCACAGCTGAGAGGATCCAGGGCAGACATTCGCCAGCCAGCTTCCCGGAGCTTCCCCCAGCGACGGGCTCGATGGGCGGGAAAGGGAGTCAATGTCAGTAACTGAAGCGTGTGCCGCTGGGTGCCGCGACCATTTGCTGTGAAGTCCTCGCGCTCGGCAGGGCGGTGATGGGCGCAGACCCGGCGGGGCAGAGGGGACGCGGGGAAGAAGGTTCCAGGGGTCACTAGGCTTACCTCACCCGTCTTGGCCTCCGCCTTCTCATTGCTAAGGGGAGGAGAGAGAGAGGGAGAGAGAGAGCAAGCGTGTTCCACAGGCCAGTGGGTAAATTTTTAGCTGTTTCTGGGGAGTCTGGCCCTGGCAAAGGGCCTTCCTTGGGACAGGCCGACTGCCAAATCATGTCAAGGGCAGAGCATCCCGGGCAGTTTGAAGAGCTGCCGTGTGCTAGAGAGTTCAGTGCCCCGCAACGTGGGCCCAGGAAGGAGTGCAACTCCACCCTCCCGTTGGCCCTATTTATAGGTCAGCACACCGAGGTCCAGAGACAAGAGGCTGCTGGCCCAAGGTTGCACAGTGGGCTTGTAGCCCAGCGGGACAGCAGATCATTCTGGAGTCAGCCATGATCTCGGAGGCTGGCCAGCGCCCAGTGTTGGCAGGCATCCACGTGGCCACGGACAGTTTGTACTCGCGCCGCCTTGCCACCAACCGGGCACGGAGGACGTGGCTTTCTCCTTGTTCCTGTGCCTTTTGTCTGGGAAGCCAGGGCGAGAGCCAAGGTCCTGGGCAGTCAGAGTCGGAGGGGGCTGGGCATGACATCTGTATCTCTGGCCGTTTCTCCACTTCTTTGGTTTCTGAGGCTGGTGTGGATGTTTAATGCAGGAAGAGAGCAAAACTGGAGCGCATCGGGGCGCCTGGGGGGCTCAGTCAGTTAAGCGTCTGACTCTTTATTTTGGCTCAGGTCATGATCTCACGGTTCATGGGTTCGAGCCCCGCATCGGGCCACATGCGGGCAGTGCGGAGCCTGCTTGGGATTCTCTCTGTCTCTCCCTCTTTCTCTGCCCCTCCCCTGCTCACGCACGCTCACTTTCTCGAAACAAATAAGTAAACATGAAAAAATACTGGGACACCTGGGTGGCTCAGTCGGTTGAGCATCCAGCTTCCGCTTGGGTCTTGATCTCGAAGTTTGTGAGTTTGAGCCCCATGCTGGGGTCTGTGCTGACAGCTCAGAGCCTGGAGCCTGCTTCAGATTCCTCTCTCTCTCTCTCTCTCTCTCTCTCACACACACACACACACACACACACAGAAATAAATAAACATTTAAAAAATTAGAAAAAATATATTGGGGCGGTGGGGGGCACCTGAGTGGCTCAGTCGGTTAAGTGTCTGACTTCAGGTCAGGTCATGATCTCGCAGTCTGTGGGTTCGAGCCCTGCGTTGGGCTGTGTGCTGACTGCTCAGAGCCTGGAGCCTGCTTCAGATTCTGTGTCTCCCTCTCTCTCTCTCTCTCTCTCTGCCTCTCCTGTTTGTGCTCTCTCTCTCTCAAAAAAAAAAAAAAAATTGGAGCAAATTCGAACAGTTCTCAGGATCTGGTCATGGAAGCAAAGGAGGATGAGGTCCCTGGAGCTCTGAGTATCACAAAAAGCCCCATCAAATGTCCCGGGAAAGCCGGTCACACTGGCTCAGAGCTCCTCGACGTACCTGGGTGTGGCACAAAGCGCCCTGTGGCATCACTGTCCGTGTCTGTCTCCTCGAAGCTGTGTGCTCCCCTGCCCTCCCCTCCCCCCAGCGCCGGGCACAGAGTTGGCTCAGCACCAGGAGCCGCTGCAGAGCTCTTGGTGGCTGAGCGAGGGGTGCAGGGTGGGAAGGGACTTGTCTGACGCCAGCCCAGCCGAGCCTCGGGAGCTCCCCGGCTCTCCTGGCTGCTTCTCGCCTTATCAAGTAGCTTCTCCCAGGTGCCAGAGAAGCTGCCGGCTGACTCCGAAACAGTAAAACCTTCAAGGCTTTATTAGATAGAAATATACGTGCGGTTCCCGTTCATAAAATGCGTCTGTCACGGCCCTGCCGACTGTGGATGGATTGTTTGCAGACCTTCCCAGGTTATCACCCCCACACTTAGTAAACACACGCGTTAGGCGAATGATCTTGGGAGGCCTGCACGTTACTGCAGCTTGGGAAAGAAGGGACCCGCCTGCTGGCACATTTCATAGATGCCGCTACCTTATTTACTGTCGATGCGAGAGGGGACCGGAGCCTTAGCGGGTGCCAAGCGTGTGGGAACCAGGCAGGCAGGCAGGGGCTGAGGAAGAAAGACGAAGACGTGTTGAGCGTCTGACCTCCGCCCCTCTTGTTTTTCTGGTCGTGGACCTAGCACCTCCCAGATAGGAATGACAGTTCTTCGGCGTGATTGTGATCACAGTCACGGCCGCTGCCGGGAGCGCACACGTTGTATCTGAGGCTGTTCTCAGGGTCGGACTGTGGAGCATCTAACGCCCCGTGGGATTCCTGGACAATTGGCGTTGGTCTTTCCGAGCCCTTGTTTCTCTTCCGTGCAGTGGCCATGATGATAACAGTGAATGATAATCAGAGCGTTTCTATCCTCGGGGCTTCCTCTGGGTGGAGACCCTGTGCTAAATAAGGACTTTGCAGGGACCGTTTCATTTCATCGGAGCAACGGCTCGATAAAGTAGTTGCTTTTATGGTTCCCATTTTACAGACAAGGAAACCAAGGTTTAGAGAGCGTTGCTTGCTGCACACGAAATGCTTCCAGATCGCAGCTTCAAACATGAGCCCTCTTTATTTTGCTCACGAGTCCAGGGCTGCCTGGGCTCCGGTCGGTGGTTCTGGCTGGAGGCCTCCCATGAGATTGCATTCAGACCGTGGCTGGGGCTGGAATCATCTCGAAGGCTTCCTCGCTCACACATCTGGCACCCAGGCTGGGAAGAGTCTGCACACGGCCTGGGGACATGGGGAGGCTCCTCGGATCTCTGTGTGGTCTTTCCAGCACGGCTGGCCCGGCGAGCCCGGATTCCTACATCGTGACACAGGCTTCAGTGTGAGTTTCAGGAAAGAGCCAGCTGGGGGGGAGGGGGGGTCTGTCTGTACCTCCTCGTGTGGCCCTGGCTCAGAAACCACAGTGTCACTTCTGGCATATACCCTGCTCCTTAGAAGCAAGTTCCTGAGGCTCCCACGTTGGAGGCATTTGGATTCTGTCTTTTGATGGGGGGGGAGCGTTGGGGTATTTGCAGTGCGTGCTAAGCCAGGGTAGCACAGGGTAGACGATGGGCAGTAGAGTGTGACCCCGGCGGTCAGAGCACATCCTGTCACCCTCAGACATCTATAAACAGTGACCACCTTGCCCCATAGGAAGCCCCCACACCTTTCCCGTTTGCCTGTCAGGCATCCCCCCAAAGAAACAAGCAGAGCTGTGTAAGAGCGTCTGCTCCTGTGGTTCAAAGAGGTGCAGGTACAGACCCTGCTGCGGTCTCCCTCACCTCGCCTCCCCCCTGCGTCTGACTCCTGATTTCAGCTCAGGTCATGATCTCGCGGTTCCTGAGATCAAGCCCCAAGTCAGGCTGTACCCTGACCGTGTGGAGCCTGCCTGGGATTCTCTCTGTCTCTCTCTGTCTCTCTCTCTCTTCCTCCTCCCCTGTCTACCTCCCCCTCCTTGTCAGTCCTCCCCCTGCACTACCTAGTTCTTCATTCCCCGTGTCGCAGGCCACTCACCTCTCCTGGACTGTGAACTCCAGGCTCTTGTCTGTGTCCCTTGGGCTGGTACCCACACTGGGCACAGAGCATCCCCACTGCCCCTGGGCCTCTTTTCTCTCCTGACCCTTCCCTGGGGGTGGACCCTCCTTATGAGAAGGGACTTCAGCAGAGGCTGCCCCGCCCTAAGCCTTCGAGCAGTCACCCCGTCTGGCTTCTGGCTTGTCTCCGGAACCCCTCACTTCATTTTTCCCTGAAAGCTTGAGAGAGGAGGCTTCTTCCCCCGCCCTCCCCGCCCAGGCTGCTGCTGGCGCGTGTGGGGTGGCAAGAATCAGACACCCCCGGCCAGCTTGTAATCGCCCTCTCATCCATCTAGAAGCTTCATCGAGCACCTGCTCTGTGTCAACAGGACCTCTTGGGTCTCTGTCCTCCTGGAGCTTAGAAGGGCACAAAAACAGAAAGATCAACACATGCATTTGATAAGCGATGGGAGATTTGTAATCAGGAATCAGCATTTCACAGAAGCCAAAAGCGAGCGGGGCAGCCTGGCTTCACAGAGGAGAAACGGTCACAGGACGATCTGCAGCAGCGGCCGGGACACCTTCTTTCCTGTCCGTCTGGAATGCCACGTCCCACCACCTGGCGGTGCCCACCCCCACCCCCACCCACCCCCGGCCATCTCTTCCTGCTCCTTGGAGCACATGGCCGAATAACGCCCACTCCAAAGCGGCAGCCTCAGCCCTGCAACCGTATGACCGACCTCCCAACTCGCTCCTTCTGCCAGGGCCCGGATTCCCAGGAGGGGAACCTAGCGGCCTGGATGGGGTGCGGGGTGGGGGGGGCTCCTCTCGTCTAAACAGCAGGTGCCGTCACGTGGCTGCGGAGCCGGCTGGCGCAGAGGCAGGTGGGACGGTTCCCCAGGAAGGGCGTGCCCGGAGAGGGGGGAGGGGGGAGGCGGGGGAGAAAGATGGGGCAACGTCACAACACCCTGCCTCAAAACCGCTTCACTGCGGGGTCGTACTTGCCGGCCTTTTGATGGACAGAGGCCAGGAAGTTTGTTTAATCGAAGACTTGCACGAGACTGCCAGACTTGAAGTCGCCCCGTGTTCCCACCAGGGTGCAATAAATCATAAGAAAAATAGGGCGGCCCCTGGTCGGCTCAGTCGGCAGAGCGTGTGACTCTCAATCTCTAGGTTGTGAGCTCGAGCCCCACGTTGGGTATGGAGATTACTTAAAAATCAAATATCAAAAAAAAAAAAAAATAGGAAGAGCCTCATGCTAGAATTTTCGAAATCGGTTATTTTTAATCAATTCATTTGATTAATTTTAACTCATTAGCCAATCAGCGTGCATGGTTCTTGGCGTTTTCATTTTGCCAAGTGCTACGAAGACTTTGGTCGTAGACCTGAGGTGGTCTGGGGACCCACGGGCATTAAGGAGTCTGCAGAGGTGACTTAGCCATAACAGCAGCACACTATGAGCGGCGGGAAGGGCTGACACGTGTCAGCCCTGGGCTCCGAGCCTGACGTTCAGTCCTGAGTCTCTACAGGACACTGTGGCTGCTCGCACCTTGTAAGACGGACGTGACGCGGCTCAGGGAGGTCACCTGTCTCGTCCAAGGTGCACAGCCAGTGAGAACAGGAGTGAGATTTGATTCCAGGTTGTTGACTGCTCAAAAAAGGGTTATTTTAGATGAGGGAGATGGGTGGAGTCTCCTCATTTAGAGCAAAGGCAAGCTGTGATGTGGGGGTGCTCATGGCAGAATGCACCAGCTGTTCAGAGACGTAAGGTGTGGGGGGGGGGGGGGAAGGGGGAGGGGCTCGGGAAATTTCCCCGAAGAGGTGTTGGCTTAGGCAGGCCTGGAACAAGACAGAGGCATCCGGGCCGGGGACGGCCACAGAGGCACGGACACGTGCTCGGAGCGAGCGTAGAGAGTCCAGACCGGACTTTCCTATCGGGGCAGAGCAGGGTTGGGCTACGAGGAAGCCACATGATCCAGGCTGGGATTTGGAAGGGCAGCCCTATCACAACGTGGAGATTGAACCAACATTTACGAATCAGAAATCTGTGCTGGCAAACACTTTGAAGACAGCAAATGTTTGGCGAATGTAGATGCACTCAAATCGACTGATTTCCGAAAACGCGTTCCCGTTTGGAAGGTCCCACCTCTGTGCCGTCTGTGGAGCTTGAGTGGAGCCCTGTCTGTTACCACCTCCCGGGCTCCAAAGACACCACCAGCGTGGGTGGGGGTGGGGGGTGGGGGTGACCTCGAGAGTGGACTTCACGTTGATTCCTTTCTCCGAGAAAACACTGGCTTTTAGAGTTAACTCCCGTCCTCTTCCGCAAGTGTCCCCTGACTCCCATGGTCAGTTTTCCGTCTGAAGCCCTATCACGGGCACAGTCAAGTTCAGCAACTCTGGGTAAGTGGGGCAGGGCTTAATGGCCCGAAATGACAGATGAGGCTGCCTTGGGAGCGGGCCCAGGGTCACACAGGTGGGGCAGGAAAATGGACCAGGGTCTCTCTGCTGCCAGGTCTTAACCCCGGAGGACTTCGTCCCCTGTCGTTACGCAGGACGTGTGCAGGGGGGAGGGATTTTCCACTCTCAGCTCTCTGGTGTCGTGTGCCCTTGCCGAGTGCTTCTTCCTTGGGCTGCATTCACAGAGCCACAAGCTCCGTGGCTTGAAACAACAGAAACGTCCTCTCCAGCTGTTCTGGGGGCCACAAGTCCGACGTCAAGGTGCTGGCCCCTTCTGCAGGTTCTAGAAGGAACCTGTTTCATGCCTCTTCCTGGTTTCCGGAGGCTGCCAGCAATTTCTTGGCGCTCCTGGGCTTGTGGCTGCACCCCTATAATCTACACCGCCCCCCCACCTTCACGTGGGAAGATGTCTCCCTGTGTGTCTGTGTGCCTGCCTCTGTACAAACCTCCCTTTCCTTCCTCTTGCAAAGACACCACCCATTGGATGTAGGGCCCGCCCTAATCCAGTACAACCTTTTCTTAACTCGATTACATCTGCAAAGATCCTATCTCCGTATGAGGTCACAGGTCCCAGCGGTTAGGACTTGGGCATAGCTCTTGAGGAGACACAATTCACACCGAGAGACTGCGCCGGGGCGGGCCCCCCGTGGACCACGCCCTCAACCAGAAGGTTCTGTGAGCATTAGCTCTATCAGCCCATGGGGGGGTCTCGCCCGTCCCCTGCTCAGGCTGCCTTGGCACATGCCCCCCACTGGGCTCCTGTGTCCTCTGGCCCCTCTGCTGAGATGGCCGTGAAGTCAGCTGCTGCCGGCTTCGAGCTCATGGGGGCGGGTCGTGCTGCTTTGGCATCTGTTTGGGATGCCGCCCAAATAGGGGCAAGTAGGCGGTGGCTTGGGCACATTGCGTGTTCTGGGGAGCAGGGCCACCCCCGGCTGGATAATAGCATCCTCCCTCAGGGCTTCTGACCGCACCTGGCACATTATTCCGCCAGGTATCATTCCGACCTCGGGGCGGCCAAGGGACAGCCGAGTCTGGGAAGATGGGGCAGAGCTTAGACGTTTGGGCGGTCTGGTTCCTCTCCCCCCGAAGACCGCAGACCTCTCTAGGGCAGGGACGTCTGGCCATCTCTTGTCTTCGCTCCAGCACGGTTTCAGACACGTGGCAACTGCCCCGTGTTTTCGGATTTGGTCACCATGTGGCAGGCCTGCAGTGACTGTGGGAAAATGTTCTCACCGCAGGAGCCCAGAGGGAGGGAAACAGGCACCCTCTCGAGAGTTTTGCTAGGGGGTCTTCTGCCAAGGGCGGGAAGAGACGGGGGGGGGGGGAGGCGGCAGCGGAAGGGGTGGGATGCGGTGCAGGAGCTTGGGCAGGGGCAGTCTGTCCTGCGGGTAGCACAGAAGCCACCCTTGCAAGGTTAGGTTCGGAGGATGGGGATTCAGGGTCTCGGCAGACGAGGTTCTGGGGCACCGTGGGTGGGCACGGCTCCAGCAGATCTGAAAATATCAACTGCCTGGCCCTTTCAGGAAAGTTTTGTTGCCAAGAAGAATCTGGAGTGGCTCAGAGCCTGCAGAGAAGGGGCCGTCCTGCACAAACTCCCTGCACAAATCTTTGAGGACACAGATCTGCCCTCTTCCGTGAGGGACCCTGATTTCCCAAGCTGCCTGAATGCTCCCCGAAGGCTGGGCCGGGGCAGGTGGGGGGGGCGCTTCCGAAAGACCAACAGGACGCCCCCAGCTGCCCCAGAGATGCAGAGCAGGGGTGCAGTTAAGACGATGAGAAGACCCTCATCGATGCCTGAGGCATCGCGCTTGAGCACCGGAATTCTGGGAGCGTTTGGAAAATGCTGAGGCCTGGGCCCCCTCGCTTGGCATTATGGTTCAGCTGGTCTCAGATGGGGCCTGGGCACCGATACTTTTAAAAGCTCCCCACTGACACTGCTCAGGGCTGGCCCGTCGGTCGCACCACTGGGCCCATGTGCCTCCTTGCTGGGCCTGGCTCATCGTTGGAAGACGGCTCAAGGCGTGGCCTTATGCACATGGTGCCTGTGGTGGGTCTAACGCCGCGCCTTGCACACAGACGCCCTCGCCACTCTTGATCCCAAGTAGGAAGCTGATTTTGCCATATGTTGAGGGTGTTTGAGAGAAATGGGCCTCCTCTTGGAGAACCGCTGCCATTTTGTCATCGTCTCTCGTGCACAGTTCCTGTTAACAAGCCGCATCTGAACAAGGGGTTGGGGACCTCTAAACGAATTAGACGCATTAGACAAAGTCGTGCCCTGTTTGGAGCCCCGTGTGCTTGCCCCCCCCCCTCCCGCCACCCCGTCTCAACCCAGGGCGGCAGGAGAGCAGGGGAGGGAGAGCGGTGTTCCAGCCCCGCGAGGGACGGGTGCGAGGCAGACGGGGACCGGGCGTGCAGGCCACGGGCGGCAGTCGTGATCACGGAGACATTTTTTTTTTTTTTACCTTGGTGTAAACCGTTTTCAGTCGGCCTCGAGAGGAGATTTGGAATCAAGCCAGTGACCTTCTGCAGGTGCTGAGCTGTGGGTCTATGGATTATTCGGTTTTTACATTAAAAAAAAAAAAGTCCCTAAGGCCATGCCGGAAAGAACAAGCCTCTCACGATTGACCTGCTTCTCTCTGCACCGTTGTCAGCTTCAGGACCTCTTCAGAGAGGAGCTGCCGGCCCCTCAGGGAGCCTCGGGTGGCCCTGGCATGAGGTGCAGCCAGGGCGCAGGTGTAGTTAAGGCAGAGGACGGCCAGAGGACCCAGGCGCCCAGGCATCCTCATTCGGGGCGGTGTGGGGTGCCGTGTGGCGTCCCCTTTAGGCGGACTGCCTGACCACGTGCAGCCGTGCCAAGCTGCGACGTGGGTCAAGAACGCTGTCCCCTCTCTGGGAGTCGGGTCAGACAGCAGCGTCTCTAGAGATTCCTGGCAAATGCTGGCAGCCAGCCAGGTATGTGCGGGGAGCGCAGAACCAGACCTGAAAGCAGGCACGGGTCAGAGGAGGCTTCCTGGAGGAGGGGACCTCTGAGCTGTGTCTCCAGGAGGGAGTAGCAGTCAGCCCCCTGCAGGAGGACAGTCCAGGCGGGAGCAAGGGCTCTGTGTCCCCACCCGGAAGAGAGGCACAGAGGCAGGATGCTGAGCCCGGGGCGAGAAAGACAGATTTGCATGCGGGTTTGCTTTGGTGGGAGACGGGCTGGGACCCCAGTCAGGCCGAGCGTCCAGAGAGCTCAGTTCCAGCCAAGTGCGAGCGTGTGCCTGCATTCGGTGCGTGTGCACGCGCGTGTGTGTAGGGGTCCGGGTGGAGGGCTGTTGTAGGATGAAGCGAGCCAAAATCCAGGCAGCGGGGTGGTCAAGTCAGCTAGTCCGTGTGACTTACAGGGTGGCTCCCAGTACATGATCGTGCGAGGTCCCGGGGCCCAGTGACCCGCCCCCCCCGGGTCATGGTTCCCTAAACCTCACATTTTTACAAAGTGGGAATTATCGTCTGCATTCACCAATGATTTAGAATCCTCACGAGGTCCCATCCGGGGCTCAACCGAGCCTCTGATCTGACCTCAGTGACACCACTTCTGTGCCCCAAACCTTCCACCTGCTGTTTGCTCCTCTGGACCACTTCTCTGCTTCTGCTCCTCGTTCACATCTTAACTCAGCCTCCCGTTCTCCCTGCCCTTGGCCCCGCCCACCATGGGTTGTCCCTCTGGGCAGCTCTCCTGCAGATTTCTCGCTTCCAGAAGTAGCCATGCAAAGTGGCCTTGTCCTTGCTGAGTTCCTTGCAAGCCGGCCACGAGCTTCGTGCACTTAGCACGGTACCTGGCCCCAGACAGGTGTTTAGTAAAGTATTTGTTACGTAAATCAATGAATTGTTGAGAAGGCCACAGGTCAGTGGGGTTAAGAAATGTTCCCAAGGTCACATGGCCAGCAAGTGGCAGAGCTGGCCTTGAACCGTCTTTTCTGTGGCTCCCCACCTGTGGGCTTTGGGGAGCACACCCAGCCTCCGCTGCCCTCGCCAACCCGAACAGTTCTGTGGCCAACGGGGGGAGAAAAGGGGCTCAGAGACTGGTCTCATGGAGGGAGGGCACTGGATGAGCCAGGTACAGTGTCAGGGCCCGGTTTGGGCTTTGTGGGGAAACTAAGGCAGAGGTCCAGAAATAGGCGTTGGGCTGGTCCAGCTAACTGGGGAAGTATGCAGGCCTTACTCTGGGCCCAAGGTTCCTTCCAGCCCCACCTCCCAGGACGAGGTACCTCCTCCCCTGTTTGGCTCAGAATAAAGCTGGGACTTCTGGGAAAGGCCTAGGGGAGTCCAGAGTCAAGCCAGGAGCTGCACCGCGCCCTCCGGCCTCCATTCTGAGCCTCAGTTGTTCCTCTCTTCACGGAGACATGGAGCCTCTGCAAGCATTTGCTTTCCCCTGCACAATAATGTAAGCAACAGAGAAGCAGTCTGAATTTGCTGGCAAGTAGTTTTTAAAAAGTGCCCAGCATCCCCAAAAGGTGTATCCAGACATGTTTTCCATTTGCAAAACCAAAAGTAATAATAATAATACTCGGTCATGTCCGTGTAAGGCAGCGGTAGAGACCTCTACAGTTTGCAAACACTTGGCTAGTGCAGAGAGCAGAATCTCTTTCCAGGCTCTCTCTGGGAAGCCTTCCTCACCAAAGCTCCCCTCCCATATGCTGTACCCTGCTTAGCAGTCTCTAAAATAGTCGTCATACTTTATGTCCTGATTCAAGTTCACTTTTACATACATTTCTTTAAATCGCTCTGTGTGGCATATCTTTTTATGCAACGTTTAAAGTTCTTCTCCAATCAGTGTTTGCACATTGTAAGGCAGGGGTAGGCGTAATAAAATACCTGATATATTTTGAGTGCTTACTTTGTGCCAGGCACTGCCCCGTGGATATTACTCATATGAATGCATTTAATCCTTAGTGCAACCCTTTTCCACTTTCTGCATGAGCCAGGATTCATATCCAGGCAGTGAATTTGTCACCTACACACCGTAACTGTGGATGCTCTAAAGCGAAAAAGGAAGATTTGACTCCTCCTTTGCCCGTTCTTTTTTTTTTTAAGTTCATTTATTTTTGAGAGAGGTGGAGACGGTATGAGTGAGGGAGAGGCAGAGAGAGAGAGAGAGAGAGAGAGAGTGCCAAGCAGGTTCCATGCTGCCAGCGCAGAGCCCGATGTGGGACTTGAACTCACAAACCGTGAGATCATGACCTGAGCAGAAACCAAGAGTCGGACACTTAACCAACGGAGCCACCCAGGTGCCCCTGCCCGTTCTTGTTTTTATTGAAGTGCTTCCATCTGTTACTTTTTTTTTTTTTAATTTTTTTTTTCAACGTTTTTTATTTATTTTTGGGACAGAGAGAGACAGAGCATGAACGGGGGAGGGGCAGAGAGAGAGGGAGACACAGAATCGGAAACAGGCTCCAGGCTCCGAGCCATCAGCCCAGAGCCTGACGCGGGGCTCGAACTCACGGACCGCGAGATCGTGACCTGGCTGAAGTCAGACGCTTAACCGACTGCACCACCCAGGCGCCCCACCATCTGTTACTTTTTAATCTTGAAATCAGTGTCTTTCTCCATCACCCTTTCGGGGTACTCTGTCACCTCATGTTGTAAGAAGAGGTGATTAGTGCCCTAGAGTTTTTCCCTTTCCTCTTGCCTTCGGCATTGTGCACCTTCTGCATTAAGGTTGACACTGCATCGGACTTGGTTATATTTACATCCTGTCCTGGACTCTACCATTTGCTTTGTCCAGAGCTTGACTCTAGGAATCAAAACTGCTAGGCGACGTTGGTAAAGTGACTGCTGTATCAGGAGTGTCTAATGCTATGTTAAACCATGTGTTGGGATTACATTTCCTTCTCCAGAGATCAGTTTAACAACCCCTGGATCGCTCAAGGCACAATGTCCTGTAACTGAGTCAAATGCATTCTGTTTGCTTGCATTCCATCCTTTGCTTAAAATCATGCTATTTGTTAGTTTCACTGGTGTTTGGATTATGCAGGATTGTGTGTGTGTGTGTTTCCTGGAATTTTTAATTGCCTTTCTTTTTTTCTTCTTGCTTCATCTATCTTTATCGTATTCTCCCTTTTTTCATACCACCTGGTCTGTTGAGCTCCCCGTGTGTGTGTGTGTGTGTGTGTGTGTGTGGGTATGTATGTGTGTGTGTGTTGTTTTTGATTTGTTGTCCTCTCAAGACCCTCTCTGTTCCTGTACTTCCTCTGCACACCTGCTCCGTAGAGGTCATCCTGGGCTCATCCTTCATTGTTTTCCTCGGTTGGAGCTTCCTAAGAGAAAAGCTACGTGGCTAGTAAACCATCAGAAAATGTCTGTATTTTATATTCACACTGAAGGTAGATTTCCAGGTTCAAAATCATTTTCCTTCAGAATTTTGAAGACTTCGGAGCTTTCCATGTTGCTGATGAGAAGTCTGATTCTAGGTCCTTTGTAGCTTTTCCATTTTCTGTTTTTCTTTTCTGGCGGATTTTAGTAATTATTCTTTATCCTTGACATTCATATATTACATGAAGATACTGAGGGGGGAGGCCCCATCCCTTCTTCCAGATACTTAGTATAAGCTGAAGATGAGACCTTGAACTCTGGGAGATCCTAATGTATTTGATTTTTTTTTATATCTCCATTTTTTTCCCATTCTGCATTTCTGAACCCCTCATTTGTTGGTTCTTCTACCTTCCAGAATGGGCCTACTTACTTCTGCATTTTTCTCCTGTTTTCTCATTTCACTGCTGTTGTACTACTTAATCTAGATTTTCTTGACCTCATTTTCCGGTCCACCTTTTTTGTTTGTTTCCTTTTTTTAAAGTTTATTTATTTGGAGAGAGTGCACGTGCAAGTGGGGGAGGGGCAGAGAGAGAGGCGGGCAGAGGATCTGAAGCAGGCTCTGTGGTGACAGCAGAGAGCCCGATGTGGGGCATGAGCTCACAAACCGCGAGATCAGGACCTCGAGCCGAGGTCAGACGCTTAACCAGCTGAGCCACCCGGGAGCCCCTGTTTGTTTACTTTTAAAGAAACATTTTTAAAGCACGAGTATTTTTTTTTTTTAAATTTTAGTGTTTATTTATTTTTGAGAGAGAGACAGAGCATGAGTGGGGGAGGAGCAGAGAGAGAGGGAGACACAGAATCGGAAGCAGGTTCCAGGCTCTGAGCTGTCAGCACAGAGCCCGACGCGGGGCTGGAACCCACGAACCATAAGATCATGACCTGAGCTGAAGTCGATGCTCAACCAACTGAGCCACCCAGGTGCCCCTAAAGCACGAGTATTTTTAATTTCTAAGAGCTTTCTGCTTATTCTCCGATTGCTCCTTTTCTTAGAATCTCACTTTGTTTTATAGTTGTTAACATACTGAGTAGTGAAATATTAGAGTTTTTGTTTGTTTGCTTTCATTCATGAATTATTTCCCTCCTCTCTAAGGTCAGTTTTTGTGTTTATCTTGATCTTTTTCTCCGTGTTGCTCATTGCCTCGTGTGCCTGCTCATCCAGAGTTGAGGTGTGTTTAGCGGCTTTTGGGTTTCTTCCTTGGCCAGTAAGCATTCGGACTCAGAAGGACTGAATCGTTGGCCAGGGTCACACAGCAGAAATGACACAGCTGGTGAACCCCAACCTTTGGATTTCTGACCTGCCCCCTTTCTCCTGGCTGTTCTGCTTCTCAGCAGCATGAGGATACTTTCTTTTCAAACCTGGCTAACACCTCTCACCAATACACTGAGCCCCCGGGGGGGGGGGGCAGGCCTGGGTCCTTTCATGCCTAAATGTCCTTCCTCCGGCAACGGTACATCTTGGAGGCTTCTGGGACTCTCCAGAAACTAGTTATTCTATTCTGCTGCTTCTGACTTGTGCTTCTCAGACTGCATAGCCTGATTTTAGGGTTTGGACAGACAGACAGCAAATTTAGGGCATCCCTCCTGGTGCTTTGTACATAGTAGGCCCTCAGTATCTGTGTTCTTCCTGAAAGACCTGATTGACTTTAGGTGGACGTTAGGCCCAGATCCGTCTGCTTTGCTGATTGTATGAAGACCGGAATTTTCCGCAAATAGTACGCCGTGGGACAAGTGTGGCCCTGGTGTGTCAGTAAGAGGACGAGTGATTTGATCCCCAAAGCCCCAGAAACACCAGTTCCAAAGGGAAAACGGAGGCTCTGCTAAGCTTTCTGACTACTACATTCCCCTTTCAAAATTCAGCAGTTCTCTTTTAAAATTTTTGAAGGGTAGAAATAACATGTTAATTAGATCCAGCAGAGGGGTTAAACCACCAGCAAAGGTTAGAAACTGCCCCAAAGTGTAGTGGCTCCAGCCCAAGATTAGTTTCTCACGGGTAAATAGCCTCAGTGGGTCTCCCCAGTCGGTGGACGACTGTCCTCCGTGGGGTGATGTGGGGACCCGGGCTCCCTCGCCTCTGGCTCCGCCACACTCCGGATCCTCTGACATCCTTGTTGTCATCTGTTCCGGGCGGGACGAACGGCAAAGAGAGCAACTTGGCTGCGGGCCTGCCCACGGCTCTCTGCTCATACTCCTCCGTCAAGACCTCAGCCACGCAGCCACCCCTAAGTGCAGGACAGACGGGGGATGTCGCTGGGTTCTGTACCAGAGGAAATCGGGGTGTGGATTTGGTGGGACGGAGTGTGAGTGGGGGAGGAGCAGAGAGAGAGGGAGACGCGGAATCGGAAGCAGGCTCCGGGCTCCGAGCTGTCAGCACCGAGCCCGAAGAGGGGCTCGAACCCACAGACCCGTGAGATCGTGACCTGAGCCGAAGTCGGACGCTCGACCCGCTGAGCCACCCAGGCGCCCCCTCCAGTTCAATTTAAAGATGGGGACAGCGAGGCTCAGAAAGGGGGAGTGCCGTGCCTGCCGTCACACTGCTGGCCAGTGAGCAGACCACGTGTGCTCTCCACGCCCCATGCAGGTGCAGACCCCTTTTGGGTCTCTCTTTTTCCATTGCGACCGGCTTCACATTTCCCTCCCATCTGTGTCCGCTGCCCTAGTGCGAGATTTGCCGGGGTTCCTTGTGCTTCTGGGGTCGTCAGGGGGCCTGCGGCCCCATCCTGAGATGGCTGCTTCCCCCCTGCCCGGGGTCCTTTGCCAAGGGCTCGCCACAGCCCCCAGTGAAGACCTGGGCTTGTCCCTTGCAGGACAGGAGAGCCTCCAATCGGGGATGTTATGTGAGGAGCCCAGGATGCTCCCTGGCTGCCTATGGAGGGACACCCAAGAGGGACCCCTGGGTCCTGGGGCGCAGACTTCCACCTGCATACAGGATTCCAGCAGGTGTGTGACTCCAGACAGGTGTAAAACCGAAAACGTGCGCTAAACATTAACCGTCGGTACTCCGGGTCATCTCCCCTCACCTTCCGCTACTGCAGACTTTCTCCTTTGAACGTTCCGACTTGGCGATGGCAGAGTCACTCACAACAGTCCCCCGGCTTCGGGGAGCCCCTCAGATCTCATACAGGAGCTGAGACGGAGGCACTCACCAGGAGTTGGTCTTCATCCTGTGTTTTTCTCGTCTACCCAGCTAATGTGCATGGAATCTTCCCGTAAGCACAGAGCTGCGCGGGGCCAGGGGTGTGGGGGACGCAGAGGCGGTTAAGACCTAGTTTCTGCTCTCAGCTGGGTCTTAGTCTCTGCGCGCAGCAGGAGTTCGGGTTTCTTGGTGGAGCCGGCGAGGGGGGCAGGGCACGGCCCCGGTGGGTGGGAGCCCGGGACAGCAGGGGATTTGCCACGAGGAGGCCTGGGTGGCTTGTCTGATGCAGGGCACCGTCCCTGCCTCGTGCACGGGGCTGTGCCGGGGAGTAAATGAGCCAGCCGGGGTAGGTGGCAGGTGGCAGGTGCCGAGGACACAGTAAGCGCTTAATCCACGCGGGCCGTTACCACATACGACGAGGTGGCTGAGGATCCTAGTTGTTTGCTGCATTTCCGAGTGCTGTCGGCATTAACAAACGGTAGCAAAAGGGAGGGAAGCAGCGTGTGCTTGTAAGGGGTTAGCCCGCCTGGCCCAAATCCCCATTTCACGGATAGGCAGACAGAGGCTCATGGAAGGAAAATATGGCTTGTTTAGGTGAGACAAGAATGACGGCATGTGCTTTGCAAGTGCTTTGTGATTCCTTCTTCCTTCCTTCCTTCCTTCCTTCCTTCCTTCCTTCCTTCTTTCCTTCCTTTTTCTCTCTCTTTCTTTCTTTCTCTCCCTTTCTCTCTCTCTTTCTTTCTTTCTTTCCCTTTCTTCCTTTCTCTCCCTTTCTTTCTCTCCCTTTCTTTCTTTCTTCCTCTCCCTTTCTTTCTTTCTTTCTTTCCCTTTCTTCCTTTCTTTCTCTCCCTTTCTTTCTCTCTTTCTCTCCCTCTTTCTTTCTTTCTTTCTTTCTTTCTTTCCCTTTCTTCCTTTCTTTCTCTCCCTTTCTTTCTCTCTTTCTCTCCCTCTCTCTTTTTCTTTCTTTCTTTCTTTCTTTCTTTCTTTCTTTCTTTCCCTTCGCCTTCCTCCCCTGTCTTTGAAGAGCATATTTTTGACTTTCTTTTTTATTTCAGTGATCATTTATAGATTCTCTTTTGTTTTCTACAATAATGCTGGAAATGGTAGGAGGCGATCAGCCAAATGACCAAGCGGCGTCGTCTGGCTGGGCTGAGAACTTCCCCACTGTGGGCGCCGACAAGAGCCTGCTTACGGGAGGCAGTCGAGGATTCGGGCAGCCCCGAGGGGCTCCAGCAGAAAGGTGGGCGGTCACGCAGCAAGACTGCTACCCAAAGGGTCGAGGGTTCCGTGAGTGGCCGGACAGGAGGAGCAGGGGCGAGGGGTTCTGCTCATGCATCGAGACCTCCTTCCGCAAGCATTTTCTGAGTATCTGCTGGGCATCAGGCCTCATGCAGATGGTTCGTGGGATCGAGCCCGTGTGCTTGGATCGAGTCAGAAAAAGTAAGTTATGCAAGTGTACAATGTAGGAGTTCGTCCAGCAGATTTGAGTGCGTGGCAAACCAAGGGTTGATGCCCTGGCTCCTGGCCGTGCCATTGTAAACAGATCACATGCCCCCAGTGAGTCACAACTTCCTCTTCTGGAACATGGGCACTTAGCGCATTCATTCGGAAACAACTGACTGTCTCTGCAGTACTCTTGATGCTTTGTTCTTGGCGTGGGGGCTCCCTCGGAGGACATGATTGCTATCGTAGCTTATCTTCAACGTGGCGAGGAGTGGTCAGGCCGTGATCAGCCCTTTGATGCAAATCAAGTAGGGCATGTGCATGGTGAGTGAAGGTGTCAGGCCTTTATCCACAAGGTGGCCAGCAAGGCTTTCCTGACGACGGGAGGTCTGAGCCAAGCCTGAACACCGTGAGAGAGCAAGTGAGCACAGAAGTTAGAGCAACGTGAATTCCGATAGAGGAGATAGCTAGTGCAAAGGCCCTGGGGTGACATTTTCAAAAAAAAAATAGAGGGTGCTGGTCTAGTTGGTGCAGGAATGACTGAGAGAAAAAGGAGGAGGAATTTGGAGAGGCAGGCAGGAGCCGCAGCATGTAAATTTTTTCAGTGATGACACTTTGTAGCAAAATCCATTTAAGCTATTTTTTCCCCCCTGTTCATTTTGGACAAGTATTGGATCAAAATTGTAACCCTGACTTTCCTCGGTGTGTCAGTAGCAGTTTCTGCAAAAAAAATGCTATCATTCAGATGGATGCGATTTCCAGTCTGGACACAAACACACTTGGAGAGATCCATCTGCAGAGATGAGATTTTTGTACCTCAGGAGTGGGTAAAACCCACCCAGCTGTCTGGTTGTGTCGAAAAAATCACATTAAAATGCAGATGTTCCTGAGTAAGTGAGATGTTGATGGGTACAGCCCTCCAAAGAAAAATATTCATGAAATACACACTATTGAGCCACAGCTCGCGGGCTGAGTCATTTGCTCAGCAAGATGGGAATTGCTAAGAAATCTCAGTTACAGGAGCTATTTGGAAACCCTGGGGTCTCCCCAGTGGTGTTTAGACGTGGGGACTCACAGGCACTGGGGAATCATGGGATGGGCTCCTTAGAAGGACTTTCTGGCCACATCCTTTCCATATTTCCAGTTGGACCTCTCACCATAGACCTTGGGGAGAAGGACTAAAAACCGATGCCTCCCTGGGGCGTCCAACTCTTGATTTTGGCTCAGGTCATGATCTCACGGTTCGTGGGACCGAGCTCCACGGCGGGCTCCGTGTTGACAGCGTGGAGCCTGTTTGGGATTCTCTGTCTTCCTCTCTCTCTCTCTGCCCTTACCTCACGCTCTCTCTCTGTTTCAAAAATAAACATTTTTTTAAAAAATCTGATACCTCCGTATTGCTCAGGGAGGTCCCACCTCCCCTCATACTCGTTCAGCTTCTCTTTCTGATCTGATCAAAATCTTCAAGTGAGATTTCTTGAAAAAGAATTCTCCTTTCCCTTGTGGGACTTTGGAAGAAAGAGAAAACAAAAGGGAACGTACATTTTCTTAGTAAATACCCTTTATGTGCTTCATTGAGCCATAAAGCACGCTGATGGAGAGCTAGGTAAGCGTTACCCCATTTTGCAGACAAGGAGATAGGTTCAGGGATGAAAGGAGGAAGGTTTGTGGCCACCCGCCAGGAAACCATAGAGCAGGGCCCCTGGGAGCGTGGGCCCCGTCCGAGGCGTGGGTTCGAATCCCAGCTCCCTTCCACCTGCCGGCTGGGGGACCGGCCAGGGCAAGTCTGTCCACCTTGCTGGCCCCGCTTTGCTCATTTATAAATGTGAAGACCGGCCGCACCACCCCCACCTCATTTGTTGTGGAGATTAAAGTTGCCAGTGGGTTTGAAGTGCTCAGATCACTGCCTGACCCCCAGGAAGTGCCCAGTAGCCCAGAGGCTCCTCGAACTGGCTTCCCAGCATCCGGGTTGCTCGGCCAGCAGGAAGGGAGGTGCGTAGGTAGCCAAGCAGGGCTGTCCGTGTGAGGGACGACCAGACCTGAAATGCAGAGACTCTGCTTGATTCCTGGGATGTGCAAAAGACTTGTAACTGAGGTGACTGGCCCTCCCCCCGTCCCCTAGTCCCCATACACACAGACAGTGACACGCAGGGACATAATCCCAGACATAGCCAGCTCGGTCCATTTTCCGGCTGACATGGGGCTCATCTGATTCCCCAGGGAACCATGACTCTCACTTTACAAATGAGAATGTTCATGATCTTTGCTGTTCCGCAGAAGGCTCTGGCTGCCTGTTTATCAGATCTTGCTGGGAGCGCTTGCTTCTGCTTGAAGAAGAAAAACCTTTCCTTCAGGCTCTCGAACACCAGCCTCTTTCAGCCAGGGTCCTGTTACCTATTGGTATGTAACAGACCGATCTACAACTTAGCGGTTTGAGACAGAAGTCGTTATTATCTGTCGCGGTTCTGGGGGTGGGTGGGCTCAGCGGGGCGGCTCTGACGTGGGGCCATCCTGTGCTGGAGCTGAGGACCCCCCGCTGGGACATCTGGTGGCCGGCTGGCCTCTGTCTCCACGCTCCTCTCCAGGTGGCTCGCTCGGGCTTCTTCGTAGCAGGCAGTCCCGGGGTCACCGGACTTCTGACCTGGTGACTGGCTCCCCCCCGGAGCGGTGCGCTCCGAGAGACGGCAGGTGCAAGCGGCCAGTCTCCTAGGGCTGGGCCCAGAGACTTCCCAGGGTCACCGCCACTGTGGGCTGTCACCCACGGGGAGGGGACACAGATGCTTGCGTCTCGATGGGCGAGGGTGGCAGGCTTGTTGTGATCTGTAATCGCCACAGCTGGGGAGGAGGCGTTTGGCAGGCTCTGCGGGGTCTGAACGCCTTTGACTGCTCACTCCCATGGGACCTAGCGTCTGCTGAGTCCCTGAGGAAAGATCGGGAGCCTGGCCTGCCACACCTGGAGACAGGCTGCGTGGCCCAGGTGATTGGCTTAGACTGGGATCTGCCTCTTTGGGGAGCTGGGGAAAAGCCCATCTGGCACACACACTGAGACCAGACAAGCCAGACGGCATGTAGGGTCTGTGGGGCACCGGGCAGTGGAGGACACGCTGAAAGATGAAGGACTAAGGAGCAAAGGAGCAGGAGAGGCGAGGTGAACACAGGCAGGACTCAGGAAGGCAGGCAGCCTGACCCTTCCCTCCCACCCCCCACAGCCTCAGGAGCAGAACAGCTGGGGCTCTAGAGTAGGGCACTTGTCCCTGGAGGGTGGGGGACAGGCACGGAAGTCAACAGCCCAGACCCAGGGTCGCCAAGCAGGCTTCTGGGACAGGAACTCACAGAGCCTGCACAGTCAGAAGCTGGTCCTAAAAAGAAAGCCACAGATGTGTGCTGACAGAGCCTGGGTATGATTAGCTCCCAAACACAGAATCCGAAGTGACCGGAACCCGGGGCCCTTGAGACGGAGCTCCTGAATGATGGTGGCTTCGGATCCCAACTGTTTCTAAGAACCACGGTGGGCAGGGTCTGCAGGGGGATCCAGGAATTCGAGAGAACCCCACGGGGCCTAACTCTGGACCCCTTCCCTTCAGGATTCTGGTTCTGGCTGAGGATGTTGGGCAGAATGTTCCAGAAGTTCCCTTAGGTTCTGGGGATCTCTCTGTAACCAAGGAACAAACTGGGACCTGGGACCAAAGGTCCCTGGAAGCTCTGGTTCGGAGCTAAGACCCCTTAGCATCTGTCCCCCTGCCTCCCCCACAAAGGATTCACACTGAAACAAATCCTAAGTAGGGCCCAGCAAAGGCCTGGTGGGTTGGCATGAGTGTTAGTGGAATAATTGAATGATGAATTTAAACATGACGTCTTAACTGATGAACGGATAAAGAAATTGTGGTTTATACACACAATGGAATACTACGTGGCAATGAGAAAGAATGAACTATGGCCTTTTGTAGCAGCGTGGATGGAACTGGAGAGGGTTATGCTAAGCGAATTAAGTCAGGCAGGGAAAGACAGATACCATATGTTTTCACTCTTATGTGGATCCTGAGAAACTTAACAGAAGACCATGGGGGAGGGGAAGGAAAAAAAAAGTTAGAGAGGGAGAGAGCCAAACCATAAGAGACTCTTAAAAACTGAGAATAAACTGAGGGTGGATGGGGGGTGGGAAGGAGGGGAGGGTGGGTGAGGGGCATGGAGGAGGGCACCCGTTGGGACGAGCAGTGGGTGTTGTATGGAAACCAGATGGACGACAAATTTCATATTTAAAAAAATAAAAATAAAAGTAAACACGGCCTCTTATGTCCAAACAAAGACACCGAGCTAGACTGGAAAGGTGTAGAAATAGTTGAGAAGGTTCCCCTCACCCAGCTTATCCTCAGGTCCTCAGCGTGCATGACCAGAGTGAGGTCACCGGACCCAGAAAGGGAGCCTTGTACGACACGACCGACTGAACCACACACCTTGTCCAGACGTCCCCAGGGTTTCCGCTCGTGTCCTTTTCTGCCCCAGGACCCCATCGGGACCCCACAGGGCTTTATTCTTAGCTGGGTCTCCTGGTCCCTTCCCGTCTGGAACGGTTTCTTGTGCTTTCCTTGTTTCCCACGCCCCTGGTGCTTTTGGAAAGTGCTGACCAGTTATTTTGTAGGATGTCCCTCAGTTTGGGTTTGTCTGAGGTTTGGGTTCGTCAGGAGTGGCTCGAAGGTGTGCATTCTGGGCAAGAACCGCGCCTCCTGCTGGGCGCGGGGGGTGGGGGGTTGGTCATGGTGTCCGTGTCCTGTCACTCTGATGATGACCTTGATCGCTGGCCGGGATGGTGTCTGCCAGGCTCCTCTACCCTCAAGTCCCCATCTTTCCTACAAATTCCTTGGGAGAAGTACTTTGAGACCATGCAAATCCGGTTTCTCCTTAAACTTCCACCCGTTAGTTTTAGCATCTGTCGGCGGATCTTGTCTCCAGCAGTTACTGTTGCAAAGTTTGCCTAATGGTGATTTTCCTAATTCCTGCTTTCCTTCCACATTTATTGCTTAGAAATTCTACTGTAAGAAAGAACTAGCCCTTCTCCCCCATGTGTGTATTTATGTGATTATTTCCATCAGTATAGACCCGCGGGTATTTCCTTTCTTCTATGAATTACAATCTGATACGGTGGTTTTTCATTTTCTGGCTCAGACTGTGTCAGACTTGGCCTAATATCAGGATCTTCTTCAATTTTGTGCTCGTGTTTTTGGCCAGCCCATGCCCCCTTGTCTTTCCGGGGGCACATTCTTGCTTTCTCGAATCACAAGGTGTTCAGGGTTCGGCTTCTGTTTTCCCTTCCCCAGCCCTACAATCAGTCCTTCTCCAAGGAGCCCTGGGTCCTGTCCCTGGAGCAGGTGCCTAGAAACCAAGGTCTGGAGGCCGAGTGTGCTCACTGCTTCTGGGACGTCACTGCTTTTAGGCCCCTTCAGGGGACAGAGCTGGGATAACATGGACGCTCACTAACACATCACATGTGTTTCTGGGTCTGCCCACCTGTCTGTCCATTGAGAACCATGAGTCGGCTCGGAGCTCTCAAATTCTAGTCCCAGCATCAGGAGCTCCACGTTCCCGGTCTCCCCTTTCCTTATTTTAACTTCTTTCTCCAGCCCGGAGAGGCCGTCCTCAGTAGCTACAATGTATTTTCTTAACTCAAGTATACGGGAGTTCCGAATTGCTAACCCACACTCCGGTGGGAAACACTTTCCCAGTCGGTGACAGGGTGACAGCGTCTGTGTTTGGTGTCTTGTCTTTGGCTCTCCACTGTTTGGTCAGGATCCTGTTTTCCAAAGTCTCTTAGGTGAGTGGTTTTATTTCGTTTTGTTTCGTTCTTTGTTTTTTTCCCTATCCCCTTCTATGTGGGTGAGCTATGTATTTGTACTCGTTTGGTCCATCTGTTGGTATGAATACTCCACTTTGGGTTTCCCTCTCGTCTTGGTCGGTTACAGTCATTTTTTTGTGTGTTGGGTACATGAGGGCCGCGTGGAACGATACAGTGCTTTGAAGTCAGATCTGTCCTGAAAGACCTACTCCGAGAAGGGTCACTCCCTCTGTCCTCTGTCCTCTGCATCCCAATCCCATCCCCATCACTCCATTCCTTTAGCGCCCGCCCCTCTAGAGAGCCCGTCTCTTCCATATCTGACTCCTGCTGTCCAAAGAGCGGGCTGTGTATTTTGTAACCCTTTCTTCCGCGATTGGTAGCAGACCGTAGTAGTCTTTCACCCTTTGCTTTTCTAACGGGATGGTATGTTGTGGAATTCTCTCCACATCTGTTCACATCACCCTTCCCTTCTTTACAGCTGCACAGTGCTCCACGTGTGCAGGTACCAGAGTTTATTCAGCCACTTGCCTCTGTCCGGGCACTTAGGTTGCTCCTCATGGTTTTGTGTTTACCAATGATGCTTCGGTGAATGAACTTGCAGGTGTATTTTTTGTAGAGCTGGGGGTTATCTTCATGGTAGAGTCCAAGGAGTCGAGTCGCTACGTTGGCGAGCCAGTGCATTTGTTGCAAAGTTGCCTTTCTGATAAGTTGTTTGCTCAGCTGTTGGAAAATACTTGTTTCTGGTTACAAGTCACCGGTTCGTGTCCATCCTGAGTCCATCGCAGATGAGTATTAGAGGGGGCGGGTCATGTGTTTCAGTGACGCAGCTCATCGGGGGCCAGTCAGGAACTCAAAGCTAGCTCTCTAGAGTCCCAGGCTCCTTCCCTGTTTCCTGCTGGCCCTGGATAATGGGGGTGGAGTCTACAGGCAAGTGGGGTCCATGGCCAAGTGGGTGCTTGGCAGGTAGGTGTGATGTTGTCCATGGGGCTGGTGGGCCATACCACAGGCCTGAGTCTCGTTTTCACCTCTTGGTTTAAGCCACCTCATCACAGAGCTACCTCATGACTTGGGCTCCTTGGGGAAATCTAGGCTAATATAATTAATTTTCCCCAAAACTAAGGAATGTGCTCTCATCTGAACATGGGAAATACTGATTAATTTACCCTTAAGTGTTAGTACCGGGAGCTGTTTTTTCTCTTTGTAATCAGTGTTCACACTTTCCTTACTCCACACACAGTAGACTAAGCCTCCTTAGTTAGGGAAGAAAGAAGTCCACCGAAGGCCCTTGTACCTTACCATCTGGGTCCCTGCGCTCCCTGGTCACGTGACCAAACTGAGCCCAGGGAGATTTACCCAGGCTCTTTCTCCCGCAAAGGAGGAGAAGGGAAGGCAGGTCCCACTCTGTCCAGGGCTCTGAGTGTGGCACTTGCACTCAAGAGAAGGAAGAGGCCAGGACCTGCTGGGGCAGGAGGGGTCTCTCTGACCTGGTCCCAGAGCAGAGGACCCCTTGGGCTCCCCACCAGGTGTCCCCCACCACCCCACCCACACACAAACTAGCCCAGTCTGCCTACCCTGGTGGACCCCCTGCTTGGAGAGTCAGGGAAGAGGGCGTGTCCTCTTGACCGTAGGTTCTTTTCACGGCCTGTCTCTCTCTGGTAAGTTCTAGCCGGCTGGGCTGGACCATCCCTGTCATCCATTCAGCTGCCTCCCATGCCTTGCCCTCCCCTGACCTGGAAGCTGGGCCTCCCCAGGCTCGCTTGAGGTCCATCTTTCCTTTCCACTCAGTACACTGAGCACCATCTGAACTCCAGGCGCGGGGGCGGGGGCAGGGGCAGGGAGATGAATGGGACCCAGGCCTGTCCCTCCTGAGGAACTCGCATCACAGTTCAGTGGGGGAGACCGCAGATAAAGGGATAGTTACGGACTCAGGCAGGAGATGCTCAGATGGGGTCTGCAGCGGCCTCCCGACATCAAGAGGGGGTCCCTGGAGATACTGTCAACCGAGCTGAGCCTGGAAGGACAGGCGGCAGTTGTCCAAGCCAGGAAGGGAGCGTGAGCAAAGGCAGCACTGTGGCAGGAGCTCCGCGTGGGGGGTGCACCGGGGACAGGGCAGGAGATGGGCAGCTTTGGGTAGCAGAATTGGCTGCTGGGTTCAATCCCAACTCCATTGTTTGAGGAGTTCTTTGTTTTACTCACTGCTGCTCCCTCCTGCCTGCAACGGTGCCTGGCGTCTTGTAGGTGTTGAGTAATTATTTTGAATCTCAATTCTGTATCTCTAAAATAGGAATAACACTTCCGTTTGTCTGTATCCCAATATTCTAGAAAAGGACCCAGAGTATAGCAGGTGCCGGATAAACCTGTGTTGAGCGGCTGGCCGGCTGAATGGTACAGGGCTTGGCCCATACGTCGTGCTGACTAATTAGCAGCTATGATTGTTATGGCCGTGTGTAGCCAGAGGAGCAGTTACGAGCCACAGCATGACAGAAGTGGGCCTCGTGTGCAAAGGCAGATCTGGCAACCCTTTGGCAGTTAAAGAGGGACAGTGCTCTACTTGTTCGTAAGAAGAATCATGAACTTTTGTTGAGCAGATTAAATGCTTTGCAAATGTTCCTTCTCTTCAGTGACTCTTGGAGACTCGGAGTAAATTCCGGTCCCTGGGGCTGTCCTGTCTGCCACTCCATTGAGTGGCCATCCGTGGCACCCAGGCCATTCTGTGGCCACCTGGGCTGGGCGCGGGCATATACAGAGGGGTTCATCCTCTAGAGACACGCCCAGCCCCTGCCGAGGACCTCAGCTGGGTGCGGGGGTCCTGTCCCTTGGAGAGAGGCTCCCAGTGAATTTCCCGAGGCCTGAAAAGGCAAAGAGCAAGGCCTCAGATGGTGGCAGAGCCAGGAGCCATCCGATGGAAACGTTCCATCTAGAACATTCCGTCTGACCTAGAGAGCAGGTCACCAGCTTCCGGTTAATGCAGCCTGCCTGATTATAGGAGCCAAATGGGTTTTTTAAATTTATGACGAGGTATCTCAGGCATACCAAAGAGTATACATGCCTACATGTACCGTCGAGAAAGTAAATACGAGTCGGGTGTGTTGCACCTATTGAATTCCAAAATTCTTTTGTGTGGTTTGCAAGAGCTGCTGTTCTGGCCTCTTTTCCGCCTGCAACCTTGGCTCTTCCCTCGCTCGCCAGGATGCTTCATCACCCCAACAGGCTGCAGCCTTCCACCCTCCTGCTTTTCCTTTGCACCTGCTGGCCTCCTGACTGCACGCCCCTCCTCTGCCGTCGCCGAGCTGGTCCCACTAGATTTGCACACGTCCGCTTCAACGCTGCCCATCTTTCAGGGACAGTTCCCCATGTGCCCTCCCAGGCAGGTTGAGGCTGCTGCATTCTTCGTGCCGCCCCGTGCCTGGCGCTCACATCGCCACCGTGATCTGCTGGTCTTCTCCCCTCCCTGGGCCCTGAGGTCCTTGAACGCCAAAGGCCTGGGTCTCTCGGCGTTTGCCTGTGGCTTAGTCCGGAGCTTGGATCAGCACGGGTGCTCTGGGCATATTTGTTGGAAGCACGGTCCTTAGGTGACCCCTGAGGTCTCTGTCTCTGGGGAGGGGTTCCGCCGCATCCCTTCGATGGGCCACTCCGGTGATTGTGAATTTCCAGGCAGGAGTGGATCGGAGTGAATCTTCCTCATCCCAAAATACAGAAGTCTCCTCGAGACCGAGAAACACTTGGAATGATGGCTGAGCCTGAGTCACTCCAGAGAACGCGGTCAGCGAGTCGTGGAAAGAATTTGGATGATCTGGTGCCTCCCCTTGTCTTGATGTCACTTTCCCTGCCTTTGACTTCAAACTGATCAAGCTGAAGCAGCTTGGCCAAGTCACACAACTAGCGAACTACGGAGTCAGGGCTGATGTATTTGAGGCCAGCGCTTCTCACTTCCTATCAGTTTTTCAAAACCCGAGTGTCGCCTTGCAGAAGACAATGGGGATTTGTTTTTGCTTAGTTCCCAGTTATACTGGGGATTTGTTTTTGCTTAGTTCCCAGTTATACACGTGGTTCCAGTGGATGTAGGTTACAGTGAGGGCGTGCCATTTAAAAATTTTTTTTAATGTTTATTTTTGAGGGAGAGAGAGAGAGCGTGAGTGGGAGAGGGGCAGAGAGAGGGAGACACAGAATCCGAAGCAGGCTCCAGGCTCCGAGCTGTCAGCACGGAGCCCAATGCGGGGCTCAAACCCATGGGCAGTGAGATCGTGACCTGAGTTGAAGTTGGATGCTCAACTGACTGATCCAACCCAGTGCCCCGAGGATGTGCCATTTGAAAGCAAGGAAGAACATTCTGGACTGAGCTGTGGGCAGGTGGAATAAGCTGGCCTGACAGTGGTGAGTTCGAGTGACAGGAGGTACCCAGAAAACAACAGTGGAGCTCCTGTGGGGGGGATTCGAAGGGCAGATGAGGAAGCAAACAAAATGCACTTAATGTGTGTTCTGTGCGAGTACATGTTCCTTGGTCATAAGCGGCGGATGTGGATAAGGAATGGGTTTGACTGCCTTCAGCAAAAACACAGTATTTTTCAGGGTAGTTAGAGAAGGTCATTTATGGGACAGAAGGAAACGGGCAACAGAACCTGAAAAAGGGCAGAAGTCAGGCTGGCTCCAGGCACCCAGGTGGCACCAGCCACAGGAGGCTCCTTCTGGAGCCGTGGCCGCGATGACCCAGCATTTAGAGCCGACCCGCCCTCAGTGCCCTACCCCGGGGTTGGGCTCTGGGAGCTTCTGATGGACTCAGCCTGGGTGGAAATGTCACCAAAAGAAGGGCATGGACGCCGGCAGGCCGGGTGGCCAGCGACCGCAGTGCCTGCTGGCCCTGACGGGCTGTGACTGCAGGGGCCACAAGGAGGCCTTGACTTCTGTCTGGGCTCCCCTCCCACATGGCCCTGCAGCCCCCACACCCGGGCCGCACCCCGCATCCTGTACTCCTGTGGCCTCTTTTCCAAGGCCCTACGTCTCCACTGGGCAAACTATGAGCGTGGTTTTCAGAAGCGGCCCAGCAGAGGACCGGCTGGCAGGTAGGCTCGGAACGGAGCTGTCCGTCAGTTGGGTGGCCCCCTTCCCGGTTGGAGCTGCTTCTGGCATTGAGCAGACTCGATGCCCCCGGTCTTTCGACTCCTGTTGTTACCGTTGTGGCTATTGTTACTTTGTTATCGATATTGTTTTACAGTTACTCCGCTGTAATGATTATTAATTAATTGATTGATCGTTTCTTAGATACCGGAAGCATCCTTACAAAATGCAAAGTATAAAGAACAAACACCCACGTACCCACTCTCCAGCTTAAGGAGTATCGCCAGTACCTCTGGGGTTCCCCCAGCACCCTTCCCTGACTCCATCCAACTGCCCCTCTCCACTCACTAGTATGGGCTCGCCTGCCTTCGTGTTTGCGATTCTCTCGCTTTTTCCTTGGAATTTTGTCACGTTTATATCTCTGGATAACGTAGGGCTGTTTCCAAACTTTCTCTAAAGCACCCTTCGAGTGCTCTTTGGCCATCCATACGTGTGTGCGATGGCATTTTCACCGCCGTACGTAAGTGCCATGTGTGAAACGGGACAGTAGGTCCAGGCTGCCGCGGGTGACCCTGTCCGTGAACGTTCACGGCCGTGTAACCTGGTAGGTCGTCGCAGGTGTGTTCAGGGTGGGAGCCCGAAGGTGGGAGGCGGGTCACAGGGCCTGCGCATGTTCAGCTTTACAAGGTGATGTCATCCTGCTTTCCCGAGTGACAGCATCCAGCTTGTGCTCCTGCGACTTCAGAAGCTGTGTCGTCCGTGTTGGGCGGTTGGTTGGACCTTATAGCTCTTGTGAAGCCGATGACTGTTGGGGAGCAGCTCGTATTTTAATTTGCGTTTCTCTGATTACTGAGGTTTAGCTTCTTTATGGCTGTTCACTCTTTTGGGAAGTTCCCGAACGTGGTTTTTGCCCAGTTTTCTACTGGAAGTTTATCGTTTTCTCACTGACTTGACTGTAACAAGATATGTGTGATATATAGAGTATATATAAGGTGTATATATGACACATTTATAACTTTAATATATATATAACTTTATATATAATATATATTATATATAATATATATAATATATATTATATATATATAATTTATATAATTTATATATGTATAATATATATATAACTTTAATATAACACATTTAATAACTTCACTTTTTTATGGTCTTTTTTCATAAACATTAAATTTAATGTGATTGCTTGTATTAGTATTCTCTCTTATAGCTTGAGTCTTATGTCTTATTAAGATAGCCATATAAGATCTTATAGGATATATATAAGATATAAGATATATATAAGATATAAGATATATATATATAGTACCCCAATGTTTATAGCAGCACTCTCAACAATAGCCAAATTATGTGAAGAACCTAAATGTCCATCAACTGATGAATGGATAAAGAAATTGTGGTTTATATACACAATGGAATACTACGTGGCAATGAGAAAGAATGAAATATGGCCTTTTGTAGCAACGTGGATGGAACTGGAGAGTGTTATGCTAAATGAAATAAGTCATACAGAGAAAGATACCATATGTTTTCACTCTTGTGTGGATCCTGAGAAACTTAACAGAAGACCATGGGGGAGAGGAAGGAAAAAAAAATAAGAGGTTAGAGAGGGAGGGAGCCAAACCATAAGAGACGCTTAAAAACTGAGAACAAACTGAGGGCTGATGGGGGAAGGGAAGGGTGGGTGATGGGTATTGAAGAGGGCACCTGTTGGGATGAGCACTGGGTGTTGTATGGAAACCAATTTGACAATAAATTTTATATTAAAAAAATTAAATTAAATTAAATTAAAAAAAAGATATCCCTTACCAAAAGGTCATGAAGATAGTCACTTGTATTGTCTTCTAAAAGGTCTTAAGTTTTCCCTTCCACAGCTGTCTCTAATCCATCGGGAATTGATGAAACACTGGTTCAATTCCATTCCCCTCCCCCCACCAGATGCTTAGTTACTCTAGCACTATTTATCCACAGGCCTATTTCCTCCCACTGATCAGCATTGTCCATGCACATGTAGCTGTTTCTGTTCTCTTGGTCTGTCTGTCTAAGATTTCATTAGTAAAGCAGCATGGTGATTCTTGAGGTCTTTTGGAGCAAATCCCCCTTCCCTTATTCTTCTTTAGTGAAGATCTTAGCTATTGTTATCCCTTCTCAATCTGATACACATTTTAGAGCCAGCCTGTCAAATAGCACCAAAAACCCTGAAGAAATTTTGCCTGGAGGGTGGCAAATCTGTAGATCACATTGGAAAGAACTGATGATTTGGGGATGTGGAATCTTGCACTCCATGAAGATGGTATACCTCTCCCTTTTTGTGTTGGTCTAATTTTAAGTCTATTGGTAAAGTTTTCTGATATTCTTTATAAAGATTTTACACATGCTTGTGATTATTTTAAATAAATCTTCATTAAGATGCAGAAGAGATGTCTGGGTGGCTCAGTTGGTGAAGCGTCCAACTCTTTGATTTTTCACTCAGGTCACAATCTCACGGTTTGTGGGATTGAGCCCCGCTTTGGGCTCTGTGCTGTCAGTGCACAGCCTTCTTGGGATTCTCTCTCTCCCTCTCTCTCTCTCTCTCTCTCTCTCTGCCCCTCCCCCTTCTCTCTCTCTCACACAATAAATAAACAAACTTAAAAAAAAGATACACTCTACAAACCACAAAATTCACCTATTTAAAGCGTACAATTCCGTGGTTTTAGTATATACACAGAGTTGTGCCACCGTCACCAAAATCTGTTTTAGAACATTTTTCTTACCCCAAAAGAAGTGCTTTTATCATCCATCAGGCAGTCACTCTCTGATTCCCCTCCCACCCAGTCCCGGGCAGGGAGGGACGAGTGAACGAGGGAGTGAAGGAATGGAAGTAAGCTTTATGTCCCGTGTTGCTCAGCCCCAGACTTTGCTCTCTGTGTTATTTTGGTTTTGTTTCTCCTCCCACGTTTATTACTGCTGTGGCTTCCAGGCTAATCTTCCTCTCTTCATCCTGCACACTCTGGCCAGACAACTTTGTCCCAGGAAAAGAACGTTCCAACCACTTCTCTCCTAGGAAGCCCTCGGTAGCTCCCCTGGGAGCTTCACTCCCAGCCTGGTTTCCACGGGGAAGTTCAGGCTGATGAGTCAAGCACTGTAGAAACAGACTTCGGGGTGTAACGGACTTCCGTGAGGCGGAGAAGGCCTTGGTTTGCTGCAGAGCCCTCAGAAAGTAAATACGGTCGACCTGATTATTCCCCTCCACTTCCCCCTGAGTCAGAGTTATCTCGGGTTAACTCAGGGAAGAGGCTAAATTAAGTCTTGAAGCCAAGCTGCCTCCCTGACAGGCACTTTGTTTTGCTTGAGTGACTGTGATGATCGGTCTTGGGTTTTAAGGGCAACACTAACAGCGTCTCTTTAGACCAACCGTGGCGATGCATTCCCTGCCCTGCAGAGACCGGGAGATGCCCGTCTGTCCGCAGTACACATTCATTCTGCACGCTTCTCCCAGCGCCCGGCCCACACCGGGCACCGTGCTTGGAGGTGAACTTTCTTGCTCTCTTGGGGCTCGAGGTCCAGCTAAAGAGACTCCAAGCCACAAGAGACCCTCTAAGGAGCTAACGGCTACTCATTGGCTAGATGTCTGTCCAGAGCAGAGAAAGGAGTGGGTTTCTAAAGTTCTTGCACCTTCTCGTGACTTGGTGCAGAGGCTGGGCTATGGAGTGACCAGAAGAAAAGAGACGATCATCACTCTAGCACTCACAAACAAGCGGACACAGCCCCTTTGGGGGACTGTCGAGCACCATCTAGTAAACCACAACACGTGCACGCCCTGTACCTCAACGGTTCCTCTCCCGGGCTCAGGTAGCCAGTAGGACATCGCACACGTACAAGTTTTACGTCAAAAGAAAAATTGCAAGCAAATATTGAATGCTAGTTAACCCATGCATGCTGCAGGATTTAAGCGGACGTGTAATCATATTTGCAGTTTATTTTGAAATACACCCAAAAAGGAAGATGGACGGGTAGGAGCACAGATATTTGCTAAAGCAAGTGTAGTAACCTGTTCATGGTGGCATTCTGATGGTGTGTGTGTGGGTGCTCACTGGAAATTTTTCTTGTCTGCATGTTGAAAACTTGTATGTAAAACGTTGGGGGAAATGCACGCTTTTAACGTTTGCCAGCAGACGTGTGCAAGAACGTTCCGAGCAGCATGATGGCTTCAGACTGGAAGAAATCCAAATGTCCATCAGCAGTAAATAGAGACATAAATCATGGGTCTGTTTATATAATGGGGTACTGTTCTCAATAAGAATGAATGAGCCACAAGCTACACGCAACACAGGTGAATTTCACCAGCATAGGACTGAGGGGGAGAACAAGGATGTGTTGTATGATTCTATTCGTGTAAAATTTACAGACACGCAGAACTAACCTAGGGTGTAGAAACCAGGGTAGTGGGTTTTTTTTGGGGGGGAGAGGGGGAGAGGGCAGAAAAGATAGTAAATGGAATAGGGTGCCATGGGGGCCTCCTGTGGTTCTGGAAGTTTCTATTTCTTGATCTTGATGCTAGCTAAACAGGTGGGAACATTTGTCAAGCTATACATTTAAAGTCTGGGCACTTTTCTGTGTGTGCATTATGCATCATTAAAAACCGTACTAGGAAAAAGAAGAAAGACAACCGAATAGATCCAGCCGGAAGCTTGGCCTAGCCTGAGCCTGTCTGGTTATACTAAAGCTGTGAACGAAATGGGACTTCGCTTTAAGACATTTATCCACTCATTTGTGCATGCATTCACGCTGCATTAATTCCCCTGTCTTCACTCATCGTCTGTCTGTCCCTGATACAGACACCTGTTCGCATGTACTGGGCTCCAAATCTAGACTTGATCCACACGGCCTTACCCAGCCCTTTTGGGGATTCGCAGGCCCAGGGGAAGAGATGTGGATAATTCACTTTGCACCACACCTTCCACCTTCCTGGATTCCTGTTTGTGATCCTTCCCGGGTGTTTGCCCTGAGATATCTTCTGACCCCTGTATTAGTTCTCTGGAGAAACAGATACGACAAGATGGATGGTAGATAGATGATAGATGGATAGACAGATACATACAGATAAAAAGAGATTTATTGTAAGGAATCGGCCCATGTCATGATGGAGGCTGGCGAGTTTCGAGATCTGCAGGGTGAGTCAGCAGCTAGGAGACTCAGGAGAGCCAATGGGTTTAGTTTCAGGACAAAGGCTAACAAGCTCAAGACCCAGGAAGAATCAGCGTTTCAGTTTGAATTCAAAGGCAGGGAAAGTGATGCCCCAGCTCAAAGGCAGGCAGGCCGGAGAAACTCCTCCTACTCAGCCCTTTTGCTCTCTTTGGGTCTTCGGCTGATTAGGTGAGGCCCACCCACTTTAGGAGGAGCCATCTGCTATCCTCAGTCTCTCCATTCGCATGTGAATGTCATCCAGAAAAAGCTTCATGGAGTCGCCCCAAATAACGTTTGACAGATGTCAGGGCACCCCACGACCCAGGCAACGTGACGCATAAAATTAACCATCACAGTGCCGGAGCCTGAAACACTTTCTGGCTCTAAAGGAGGAAGTGTAGCCGGGGTGAGGTGGGGTGCTGGCCTGGTCTGAGTCCCATCCCGTCAAGTAGACAAGCTGCTGCCGTGACACACACACTGATCATTTTTTACATACGGTTCAGATTAGTGGCTGGCGGAAAACGGTTTTCTTTTAGTGGTTTTCTATTTGTCTCATCTGTTCTTTGCTCCTCTTTTCTTTTATCCTGGTTTTGTTTTTTTTTTTTTGGACTAATTGATTATATCTTACAGTTCAGTTTTTATCTCCACTATTGGCTGATTAGCTCTTCTACTTTTTCCTTTTTTTTAGGAGTTGCTCCAGTCTTTGGAATATAAATCTTACCACCATCGATCTCTAAATCCTATTGAAGTCCTTCACATAAAATATAAGATTCTTAATTTTAATTTTTATTATTTATTTGTTCATCATTATTATTTTTTTAAGTAAACTCTACCCCCAAGGTGGCCCTTGAACTCACGACTCCACGATCAAGAGTCGCGTGTTCTACCGACTGAGCCAGCCAGGTGCCCCTGAAATAGAAGATCCTTACAACAGATTTACTGTCTCCACTTTCTGTGCTATTCTTATTACATGTATTTTAGTTCTACATTTGTTATAAACCCTATGATATTTTTTTAAACATCTAAACAATTATCTTTTAGAGCTATTAAAGGTGAAAAAATTTAAAAAAAAAAGAAATGATTTCAGTTACTGCAAAATGCCTCATACAAAAAAAAAAATCTGGAACCTATGAATACAGTTCAAAAGATAATGAGGCAAAAATGAACACCCAGGTGTCCCCCACCCAGCTTAACAAAGGGCAAGTGGCCAGTGTATTGAAGGTTCTTGGTGCTCCTTCCAGATGGCCTCCCTCTTCGTCCTCACCTGTGAGAAGCCTCTCTCCTGAATTTTGCGTTAATTATTCGCTTGCTTTGTCTAAAAACCAAACCCGGTAGAACCTCGGATCGCAAGTAACGTGTTCTGCCAGTGTTCCGCAAGACGAGCAAACATTGCTCACAAACGTTAACTTGATAAACGAGCGATGTCTTGCAGGGCGCGTAGTACGTGAGGCGGGACGTCACCTGATCACGACTGAGCCAGTGGTTCTTGAAATTCGCTTTGATATACAAGTGCTTTGGATTACAGGCATGTTTCCGGAACGAATCATGCTCGAAAACCAAGGCTTTTTTACTGTACGCGTCTCTAAACACCATCTTGTTTGGTTGTGCCTGTTCTCAGCCTTTGTGGTTTGACTCCTGCTGCACAAAGTCTTCTGCATCTCATGCTGGGGCTTTTTCCACGTTGTCACAGGTGCCCTCAGCTCGTTCATTTCACTGCCGTATAATATTCCATCACGTCCAGACGTGCCTAGTGGGCGGACCACCGCGGGTCCATCTGTTCTACACTTGATGCACGTTTGGGTGGCTTCTGGTCCTCTGCTGTCACAAACGGAGCTTGTACAAGCGTCTCGCCCACGTCCCCAAGTGCACAGGTGCCCGGCCCAGTTGTACAAGATGTGTCCCTTTAACGCCAAGGAACTTTCCAACTTAAACTCCTGCTAGAGTTTCTTGTGGTAGTCTTCTCATCCTCTTGCCGTCCTTCTGGCCCCAGTGAGTCACCTGCCCTGGGTCCCGACCACCCCTGCCCACGTGGCAGCCAGTGCTCCTGTCGTGTGCAGGAACCCCTCTTTGTACATATGCAGGACGGGACATTTCTGGGGTGTGATGTAGGACGTGAATGCACGTAAAATTCCCGCTGCCGTGGAGGGTGCCTGTGTTTTCGTTCAACTGCTGTGCAGTAGCTTCTGTTCTCTGCTTCAAGGAAGAGGGGAGAGAACAAGCTTGGTAGAAAAGGTGGCACCCAGGCTGGACTCCTGGGCCGATCTCTTCGTGTCAGTGTCAGGACAGTCACCCTGGAAATTGACAAGCCGTGCTCTGCTACTGCTCCGTGGCTCAGAGCGGCGTGTCCCAGGATGGGATCCCTGGGTGATGTTTCACTCCCACGCACGGTCTAGTGCCCAGGCGTGAAATCCCCTCCCCTCCGCCCCGGCTCTGCCCTGCCGTGGAGAGGATGCTTATAAATGATCGTCTTTTGTGCTGCCTCTTTCCATTACAGGTTAGCCTGGGGCGGAAGATAAAGACATTTGCCACCAAGATGGTAATCACGAGTGGAAATGATGAGGACAGAGGAGGCCAGGAGAGAGAGAGTAAGGAAGAGAGCATCTTGGCGATGCTGGGGATTATCGGGACCATTCTGAACCTGATTGTTATCATATTTGTATACATATACACCACTCTGTGAATGGCTCAGAGGGTGCTGAGGGGCCTCGGGGATGGCCGAATGACGGGAGTCCTGTGTGTCGGCAAGTGACTGATCGGACGCTGCTGTGCAAGCGAGCAGGCCTGACCTACACACGCCGCTCAAGCAAATGCGCCTTCAAACTGTAGAAGAGGTCACAAAAACAAACCACTCCTGCTACAAAGAGCAGACACTAAAGCACAATGAACCCAACAAAACTCATTCACACGACAAGGAACTCAACGTCTTTGGCCCGGGGCCCGAAAGAACACCCGGAAGACCAGCCTTTGATGCCATGGGTGAGCGGATGGGTGCAGAAACTCCTCATCCCGGGTCTCTGATGGATTTCACGCATTGGAAAGGAGGAACAGGGCGGGAGAGGCTCGTCGGTGCGTCTCCTGGGACACGGGCTTCACCTTAACTTGACGACCACGAGCCGTTCGGGACGAGAAACCACAGGGGCCACCCTCTGACAGAATCCCATCCGTCAAACGTGGCTAACTATTTGATACTGGGGAGATAACTTATTTTTCTTTTTTCATTGGCTTGATGTGTGTATCTGTTCATATCAACGTTTATAAATATATATTTTTAATAAATGTGCTCTATTTTTTAGCATGAACCAAATATTTGGAGAGGCGCTCCTCGAGTCCTCGAGCTTTCGTTGGTTTTATCTGCTTCGCCCCGTAGACTGCAGGTGTTGTGTGGTATAGCCATTCTAGTCCTGCTTCGAACATCTTGAATCTTTTCCCTTCCCCCCCTCCCTTTCTCTCTCTCTCTCTCTCTCTCTCTCTCTCTCTGGTCTGGAGGACATTTTTCCATAGTACCAGCCCTGGTCCTGGTGGATGCATGTTTTAAGATTGTCCGTTGAGCGGCTTTTTGTTGTTATATGGGAGATCTAAAACGATTGTGGGCATGTGGACCTTAGTCGTACCATATCCTTACTGAGAATTTTGCATGAACGAGGACTGAGCGATAGATCAGCTTCGAAAAAACGTAAAAAGGACTGTCATTGAAGAGGAGAGGGCAGCTACGTTCACAGATCAACTCTAGGACAGAATCGTCGGCTTCTTATTGCCAGCATTATTTTTTCATTCTGGTGACATTGATCAGATTTTTATTTTAGTGGCCACATACCGTGCACGTTAGGGAGAACGAGGAGGGAAGGCCAGCACAGGGGCATAATTCCTTCCTTAGTTAGCGAGCTGCCTGGGACCTTTTCCAAAGGAGGCGGGGTGTAAATGGCACGTGGGCTGTTCAGCGTGAGAGCTCACGTGGCTCTTTCGGGCTCTGCAAGGACTCCCCCATGACAGGTGACTTTTTAAGGGCACTAGAAGGGGATGCAGTGATCACCCTAAAAGATTGCTGTGCTTCCTAAAGCTCCTGGTTTACAGCCACACAAAGCTACTTCCTCCCTGGTAGGGATGGGTGAATATATACAAATTTGCCCTCTGCTCCTGGCTCCCTGAGAAGGGCCTTTGCCTGGCTGTGGCGACATACCCTGACAAAGAGGGTCACGGTTCCTTTTGCCGGTGCCAGACTTGCCCGTGGATGAAAGAAGCAGCAGCTTGCCTAGTTGGGTTCAAATGATGCCCAGGAGGTCGCTACCGCCAGATCTCTCCCTCCCCTTGTTGTGGTGTCTGAAATTCCACCATTAGAGAGTCACTTCTTGTGCTCTTTTAAGGGACCAGGTTCTTTTATAAAGCAGATGCCCCCGAGCACCTGACTCTGACAGTATTCATCAGGTGTCTTCTCTTCCCTCCCAGAAGGAAGTAGACATGCATTTAGGGCACACTGTGTGCCAGAGACTTTATATCCCTTAGGTCGCTGAAATCCCCCTATAACCCTGTAATCCCCCTGCGAGATGGGAGGGGCTCTTTTGCCACCATTTGTAGAAGAAAGAGCTCCGAGAGATCAGGAAACTTCCCTGAGATCATGTGGCTGAATCTGCCCGGATCTGCCCAATTCCTTAGCCCAGTGAGGGCTGCGGGGCTGCTGGAGAGAGAGATGATGCACAGGAGGGGAAGACGCAGGAAAGAAAGGGCCCTCAGGGTCATTCACAAACCCGATGGCTTTGTGAAAGTCCAGTTCTGCACATCTCACCCCCCCCCTTCCTCCATAAAAATAAATAACCCTTGGGAACTCCTTGGACACTGGCAGAATATCATACAAGTAAGGACGAGGGATAAGAGGAGGCTGGTTGGGAATAAAATGGGCTGTCAGGGGGAGGGAGCCATCTCCCAGGTTGCGTGTGATTCTGGAAAGACTGTATGAAAATTCTGAACAGTGAACAGAGTAAACAATAAAGGTGCAATGGATTAAAAAAATACTACCAATGTCTTTTTTTTTTTTTAACACTGTGGTATTTTCAAACTTCATTCACTGTCATTCCTTTGTCTATACTTATTTTTTATTTTATTTAAAAAAAAAAAAAAAAACACACCTGAATGTGATTCTGTTAAACAGACCTGTTTGGTTTGGGCCATAGAAGCCCCCGTGATTTTTCAAGTATACTCATTTGAAATTTATTGGGGGGGAGGGGAAACTGCCCTTCCAGCCCTCGGATCAGCCTCCAGATGGTTCTTCTAGATCATCGTAATCCAGCGCCTGGAAATAAAGCTGCCCATTCAGTGCCTGCCGGGCCGAGGGGAGGTGCTCTGGCCCGCGTCTCTGGCCTGCGTGGTCTTCTTTGCACCCTCGTGTAGCAGGACCCAGGAGCGCACACTGGGCAAACCCACAGCTTCCCGAGGGTCTAGGGGCATCTTCAGGGAACAGGGAAGGGAGAGGCCACCGTGGCCTCGGGTCTCCATTTTCACGCGCGCACAGAGCCCAGCCCGGGGATTAATAACAGTGATCACAACCACGCCCAGCACTTTGCGCCCATCCTACTGGAGGCGGGGGCGGGGGGCGCGGGGCTCACAACCACCCCATGAGATGTGTATCCTTCTCCCCATCTTACACGATGAAGGCAGCGGCTCTCAAAAAAGCTAATTGATTCCACCAAGGTTGCACCACGGTCGGGAAAAGCGGAATCGGACCTTCTGGCTCCGCACCTCGCGGGGCCCAAGGTGTGGGGGTGAGCTTGCTGGAATCTGGCCAGTTCGGGCTCGGGGCCCAACGCTTCCCACCAGCCCTGCCTCGCTCTGATCTCCCCACAGCTGGTCCAGGCAGCACAGCTGAATGGATGCCTTTCGCTTCAACCCCTGCAGGGGGGGACCTCCGAAAGCCGAAAGCCCGATCCTGGAAGCCTAGGTTCGGAGCTGTGAGGTGCTTGCCTGTGGCTTGAACCCCATTTCTGGCTCTTGTGATCTGGGATCCCTGGTTTTCCTCCCCTGGAAATGGGGGTGATGCTAGCCCCCTAATCCCATCAGGTGGATATGTTTACCTCACTTAACTGATGCAGAAAGTGTGGCCTGCAAGGTAAGTTGACTTGGCAAAGGCACGAGGACTGTGAGGTCACGCAGCAAGGCACTGAGCCTAAGTCCCAAGCACGGTCTTCCCCACTGCAGCCCAAGAGCGGCATTGAGACCCCGAAAGAAAGATCCCTGGGGAAGCCTGAGGTTCAGTGGAGGACATAGGATGCCTCAAAGACCTTCCAGGTTCAGTGAGAGGGACCCACACCCTGGGAAGGCAGAGGGGGCATTTGGGGTCTCTCTGATTCTACGGGATGGGGGAGGGGCAGGGCAGAGACCTTTTCCCGAAGATTATTTTTTTCCTTTTTTTTTTTTTTTTTTTTTTAAACCCAGTAAACCATCTGAAACCCAGACAGGATCAAGTCTCTTCAAGTCACGTAGCATACGAGTCCAGAGATGTCCAGGGAAGTCTGGGGAAAGTTTATAGAGACTGTTTTTTTCTTTTTACAAGAGTTTCATGGATACTACATGGACCACAAGCTCTTTTCCCACTGCCTGTTTCTGTGATTTCTGTGCAAAGCAAATGGTTTATCCACGAACCCTGAGTTCTGCCCCCACCTTATCCCCCATAATGTGCCATCCTAACCCCAAGGAGCACAGCTTTGGGGTGCCCTCCTGCATAGCGGGGGCTGAGACCTCTTCATGCTGCAACAGAAGGGGGCCAGTTGACCCAGCAGCTCAGTCCTATCTTTCATCCTTGTCTGTCTTTCCATGAATCACACATGCATAGTGCCAGCCGAAAAGAATTGCAGTTTTTAAAACATTCTATACATTTTTTTAAAAATTAAAATAATCTCCAGAGATCACCACCCAGAATCAAGATGATATTTAGTGTATACGTTATAGACCAGGTGGACTGCGCATCTGTTTGGAGAGACCATTTTCCTTGAAATATGAAAGCAGTGTCGCGTTTAGGCAAGGCACAGTCTTTAGGTCATTGTCCCCACATTCCCTGTTATAATGGACAGCTTCCTTTGTTCCTCGTATCGGCTGGGTCCAAAGGCATTCCAGACGGCCATCGTCAACAGCCATCCAGACACTTCCTCGGGAGGAGGTAGAAACTATAATTTATACAAATGGTGCCATGCTATGAACATTGCTCCCAGATACGTTGTCATTAACAATCTGGACTATGGTCACGTATCAATGAATCTTGGGATCCTGCTGTTTAGATGTAGCATCACCCGTGTCCCTGTTTTCTTACTGTTGGACCGTCAGGTTGTCAACAGTGTTGGCTATCAACCAACCTCTAAGCCTGCTCAAAAGCAGCCCGAGCATTGCCCTTGCCTTCCCGTGACCCCTTTGAGTGGTCTCAGTGGTATCCTTCACCACAGCTACGAGGACAGTATCTGGGGAAGTCACTTGCCCAAACAAAAGAGACGGTGGGATACCCCTGGATGCTCAGGAAACATACACCCTCTCCCAGATCCCAGCTCGAGTGGAGCCTGGCCCCAGTCTTTACAGGGCCTCCCAGGTGATCAGGCATATTTGGAGGCAGTGAGGCAGATGGAACCAGATGTCGACCTGGGCCAGGAGCCCGGGACCCAGGTGGTTGTGCTGGTCTTAGGTGAAGTCTCCGTCTCTTCAGCTGGCTTCCCTCATCTATCCAAAGCTGACAGTAACACCCCGATCCCAGGTCATTAGGAAAGTCCAATGAGACAGTGCAGCTACAGCTCCCAGCAGAATGCCTGGGAGAACAAGTGCCCCGTCTTGGCGCCAACTGTATACGACCTCACAGGAAGTCTTTCAGTTAGAGTGTCTCTCCCCGTCATCCTCCCCCGCTCCTGCCCCCTTCTCTCCGCATTTCTCTTTCTCCCTCTTGTGTTTCCTCTCTTTTCCTCCCTCTCCTCTAAGCAGCCCCCCGCCTCAGCCCACTTTCCTGTGAATGCTGCCATCAACCGTGCTTAGTCTTAGGGCTCTCTCTTCCCCGTCGGCTGCCTGCAGAGCATCAGGAAACCCGTTCGCTTCCTGGTTTCCTTGTTCTCTGCGAGAAACAATCCCATCCGCCACGTAAGCACTTCCCTGAGAGCTGCTTCAGGAGCCCAGGCTGGCTGCGGCCACACTTGGGAAGAGAGTTCCAGAGGTCAAATTCCTGATTCCTCCTCTGACAGTGCTCTCCCAGAGGACTGAGTGGCTTCCCCCTCCCTAAGGGCAGAATTTCTATGGTGGGCCATCCCCAGAAAGACCCCTTTGTGAGCTGGGTGGGCGGGGGGTAGGGGCTGCTGGACACCACTACCTGACGATTCTTCTCTGTCATGGGAAGCAGATGGAATGAGCAGACTGCTGATATTCTCCACCGTTCGTAAACAAGTTACACAAAACTGTGCACACTCCCGGCAGAAGGGCCACATTATTGCTCTGAGAGAGAAGGTCACAAGATATCTGCAAACCTTTCCCTACAAGACCCTTTGTTAAGAGGTGTATGTTCTACGGTTAGACAATAACGGGGAGTTTTGCAAAATAAGAGATCAGATGCATCCACAGCAGGGTAATCCAAGGTCAACACACCTCCCTGCCTGGGACAGCCTGCCGGGTAGGTAAACTGGGCCTTAAAGCTAGGGCTTTCAACTCCATTGTCTGTCCTGGTCACTGGGAGGACAGCACAACTCAGTGTCCTGTTCTGAGCATCCCGTCTCTCAGCCAAGGGCAGGAAGCTATGGGTAACAGCTGAACAGTCCTAAGCATTGCAGTTGGTAAAGAAAGAAAGGCACAAGTTCCTTAACTAGCATCTATCTCATTGGGACCAAAGAAATCAAAGTTAGAACGAGCAGAGAGGTGGGTCAGCCTCAATTCTGGCAAGACCCAAAGATGACTCCTCAGATCTTCCCTACCCATAAGCTGCCATCTTTCTCTTAATCAGAAAGGGGCCCCTTCTGTCGTGAAAGGCCAAAGGCACAGACCAACGGAGACCCATTGATGGGGACCAGCCACAAATCAAAGCTGCTGAGATGCCTGTAGGTCACTTAATCTGTGGGAAATCCAGCCCAGGAAGGGTCAATTTCAAGTACATCTTCACATACCTGCATGTTCCAGAATACACGTGTAGGTGCCACTGGAGTCCATACATGGCTGGCTTACCCAAACCCTGAGTCAGCTCCCAAAGAGACTTGTATTTATAACTATTGGAGCAGGGGTCCAGCGATGTCCCACAGAGTGATTGTCCTTCCTGTGGTTGCTATCACCCTCCCTGCTTCTTGCCATCTGAGCCCCTGTTGTCCCAGCCTCTGAGGTCATTATCTGACCTTAGTTGGCCACGTTTTTTCATTGGTAACTTTGTTTTTCGTCCTGAGGAGCTCACGTCAGTGTTTTTAGTTCTGAAGACTCTGCTGTAGAACTTTGGGTTCTGAAGTTCTAAGACTCTGCCTCAATATTAAAGAGATGTGTGAACTTAGCTTCCGTGGGGTGTTCTGGTTTGATGTTGGCTCGGCCACCAGAACTGGGCAATAGTTCTTTCTCATCTCACTTCTCTCTGGAAAACTCTGTGGGTAAGTCCATTTCTTTGGGCATTTGAATCATGAGCATGTGCAGAAAGTCTATCGCTCACTCGTCACCAATGACCACCCCTTAGCTTTTCCTGAGAGCCAGGAAGTCATCCAGAAATGAAGGTCAGGTTCAGAACCTGACAAATCTGTGTTCAAGTCCCAAATATGCTACTGATCCGTCTATAGATCTTGGACCAGAATCTTGATGTTTTTGAACTTTGATTTTCTTGTCATCAGTTTAGTAAATCTGTTCTCCCAGTGCAAGTGTATGGGTTACATTTTTTATGTAATAAAAGGTTCTGCTACTTACAAGCTACATGACCTTGGGACAAATGTCGAGGCACTTTTCTTTAGAGGGGGCAATGCTACCTGAATAGTATCTTCAGGAATAGATAGCACACCAAGATTTATTGTTGGTAGCCCCTTCTCATTAGCTAGTTCCCATGCCACATAGATGAGTAGATATTTTATTTTATTTATTTATTTGTTTGTTTTGATGAGTAGATATTTTAAATATCACTTGGCCGCCATCAGTTACCTTAGCCCCAGGCTTCCCACAAAGGACCAGTATACTCCACTCTTTGCTATATCCTCCACCACTATGCCCCCGTCAGCACTCCCCATACTTCCTCCCAAGTGGAAGAATCTTGGAGAAAAAAGTCTGCTGCAGACGTTATGATTTACCCAGCATGGTCCCTATCACGGGATATGCCAGTCATGATGCCAACTGTGCCCAACTTCCCCTTCTAGTCAAGGCTGCCTCCCCAGTATTCCTCCGCAGGAAGCTGTGCCAAACTCTTCTTTGCTCAGGAATAGCCACCAAAGGTCCGGGGATGGATGAGTGACCCAAAGGTGGCCTTTCCACTGACAGGGCTCTGATTCAGAAAGATGGACCTGGCCAGTGTAATGCCCAAGAGATATAAATAGGAGTTTCCAGGAAACATCTCGTCAGAAGGATAAATATACTGAGAGTTTTCATGACGTAGGGAGGGCTGGGAAAATCTTAGGGACCATACACACAGCCTGAAGTCTTGAATACAGTGATCAAAACAAACAAATGAAACATGGACAGTGTGGCAGATTGAATTATGGGTTCTGATTCTTTACTCCTATATAATGATATCGTATACACTCTTTTCTCTTCCCACCTCCCATAGTTAATTCTCCAGCCTTTGTTGTGGGTTTGGCTACATAACTTGCTTGGGCTAAGGGAACGTTAGTGGGCATGATCCGAGTAGGGGTTTAGAATTTGCTTCTGCATTTAGATTTTCCCTTTAGACCTTCCAACACAGTCAGAATATACTCTGGGTTTCTGCTGCCCCTGCAGCCTGAGTCTGAAAATGAGCCACCGTCATCAGAATTCCCTGGACAGCCTGCAGCCTGAGCCACCCTCGCCAACCTGAAGACATTGATGAGAAATAAGATGGGACTGTTGAACCACACTGAGCTTCCGTGGTGGCCTCTCAAGAGCTGACTAATACAGGCAAAGCAAGGTGCATACAGCATGGTAGGGTGAAGCTTCTATTTCCGACCCTTCCAACTTGGGGGTTTTCCTGAACCTGGTGGTGCTCATAATTCCTCCTCTTGGATTTTCACAGAGCTCTTTTTTTTTTTTTTTTTTTTTGTATTTGTGCAATAAACTCTTTTTTCCAATGGTTTTCTTAACACAAATACCACACACACATAAGCTGTCTGTCTACTCACTTGCTTTGCTGTGCGGCCTGGCATCAGGTTTGGTGACTGAGGGCCGGCTGGGCTGCTCTTTCCGCAATGGCTTTGTGGTCCTTGGAGGAGACATCGGGAGCCATCTTTGTATGGTAAGATTTGTTGCACATCAGTAGCCCTTCGAGCTCTTTGGTGTGGTGGACTAGGAACTTCTAGAAGCCACTGAGTGGCATGGGCTTTGTTTCTTGTTGTTCCTATAACCAGTGATGTTGGGCACCAAGATCTGGCCCTTGAACTTCTGCCCACCCTATTGTCCGTGCTTCCGGGTTCCTGACAGTTGCACTTCATTTTGACATGTCAGTCTCCCTGGTGCCATATAAACTTCTTGGTTCCTTTTTTAATGACCTTGGGCCTCACCAGAGGTCTGAGGGCAGCCGTAAAGCTGAGTAGCAGATAGCTACCACCTCTGCAGACAGCACCAAGGAAGGGAGTAGAAACTCTTATTTTCATTCAAGAAAATAGTCTTTTTTAAAAATGTTTGGTTTTTGAGAAAGAGAGAGAGAGAACGTGCACGTGCAAGAATTGGGGAGGGGCAGAGAGAGTGGGACAGAGGATCCAAAGTGGGCTTGGCCCTGACAGCACAGAGCCCGACTGGGGGCTCGAACTCACGAACCGTGAGATCATGACCTGAGCCGAAGTCGGATGCTGAACCAACAGAGCCACCCAGGCGCCCCAAGAAAATAGTCTTAATGAGAGACAGATTCAGTTTTGGGGGTCGATAGTTTCTACAGTGTGGGGCCTTCTTTTAGAAAAATAACACAGAATTACAAAGGCAAAATCAGGTGCTAAAGTGAACCCTCATTTATAATGACAAAAACGTCTCAACAAATTACTGGATTTTAAAAATTTGAGCAGACATCCTACTTTTGGCCAGATGGAGTAACTGATACCAGACCAGCCTTCTTGCCATAAACAACTAAAAACTAGACAAAATATATAAGCCTGCTGTCTTCAATATCATCAAGCAACAAGCAATGCAGGACTGATCCCCGAGAGAAGGGAAATACATGACATGAGCCCCTATACGCTATTGTCTCTCATAAACATAGATGTAAAAATCCTTCTAAAATTATCGAATCACATACAGCGATATATAAAAAAAATAATATGCTACGACAAAGTAAAGTTCTTCTCAGAAATGCAAGGTTGGTTTAACATTTAAAAATCAATCAGTGTAGTTCATCATATTAATGGAATAAAGGAGAAAATCATCTGATCATCTCAATATACATAGAAAATGCAGTTGGCAAAATTCAATACGTGTTCATGATTTTTTTTTAAAAGTCTTGGCAAATTAGGAATATAAGCAAACTTTCTTAATGTGTTAATATGTATATAATAAGAAAAACTACAGATAAAATTATAATTGCTGGTCAAAAATCGAATGCTTTCTTCCTAGAATTGGGAGAAAAATACCAGTGCAAAAAATCTGAAGTAATTAAGAATAAATTTTAAAATATGGTCAACATCTGCTCATCGAAATTACAGATTTTTGCTGAGAGACGTTTTAAAGGATCTAACTGAACAGAGACAGACTCCACATTCATGAATTCAAAGACTAACATTGGTAATTTCAGTCTTCCCTAGGTTTGACCTACTCATTCTCACAATCTCTATCGAAGTTCAGCAGCCTTTTTGGGTAGTAATGGACAAACTGATTCTAAAATGAATATGGAAACTCAAAGGACATATAAAATCCAAAATAATTTTTTAAGCCAAAATAACTTTTAAAAAGAAGAACAATTCTGAGGATTGAAACCACTCAACTTCAAGACCACTTGAAATTACAGTTAACGAGATGTTGTAGTCTTGGTATAAAGTGAGACAAAGGGATCAACAGAACAGACTAGAAAAGCCAGAAATAAACTCATACTTAATAAGTCAACTGCTTATTTATTTAGAAAGAGAGCATGAGCAGGGGAGAAGCAGAGAGAGAGGAAGAGAGAATCCCAAGCAGGCCCTGTGCTGTCAGTGCAGAGCCCGACGTGGGACTGGAACCCACAAACCATGAGATCATGATCTGAGCCAAAACCAAGAGTTGGATGATTAACCAACTGGGCCACCCATGCAGCCTTAGGTCAACTGATTTTTGACAAAAGTACCAAAGCAGTTTTATGGGAAAATTAAAATCTTTTCATCAAGTAGTGCTCTTTCAATTGAAAATCCACACTGACTGTTGATGGGAATGTAAACTGGTGCAGCCACTCTGGAAAACAGTATGGAGATTCCTCAAAACTCCAAAAATTAAAAATAGAACTACCCTACAAACCAGCAATTGCACTATTAGGTATATATCCAAAGGATACAAAAATGCTGATTCAAAGGGACACATGCACCCCAATGTTTATAGCAGCGCTACCAACAATAGCCAAAGCATGGAAAGAGCCTAATGTCCGTCAACTGATGAATGAATAAAGATCTCATGTACACATACACACACACACACACACACACACACACACTTATATAAACACACAATGGAATACTATTCGGCGATAAAAGAATGAAATCATGCCATTTGCAACAACATGGATGGAACTAGAATGTATTATGCTAAGCGAAATAAGTCAGAGAAAGACAAATATATGATTTCACTCATATGTGGAATTTAAGAAACACAACAGATAAACATAGGGGAAGGGAAGGAAAAATAAGATAAAAACAGGGAAGAAGGCAAACCATAAGAGGCTCTTAAATACAGAGAACAAACTGAGGGTTGCTGGAGGGGAAGTGATGGGGGGATGGGCTTAATGGGTGATGGGCATTAAGGAAGGCGCTTGTTGGGATGAGCACTGAATGTTGTATGTAAGTGATGAATCACTGGGTTCTGCTCCTGAAACCAAGATTATACTGTATGTTAACTAACCTGAATTTTTTAAAAAAATCCATATCGGAAAAAATTGAAATTTGACTCCCTATCTCATACAAATAATACAAAATTCATTTGGAATGAGTCAAAGACCAATGTAAAGATTAAATCTAGAAAACTTCTATAAGAAAACACAAGGGACTATCTGCTCCACCCGAGGATAAGCAAAGATTTCCCAGAGAGGACACAGAATGCACTTATTAGAAAACAGTAAATTGATAAATCATATTTCATAAAATTTAAAATTTTACTCATGAAAAGACATCATTAGAAAATGAATAGTCAAGGCACAGACTAAAAGAAAATATTCAAAATACATTTATCTAACAAAGGACTTGCGATCGGAATATATGAAGACCTTCTACAACTCAGTAATAAGAAAAAAAGAAAGCCCATTTTTGAAAAATGAGCAAAAGGCTTGAACAAACACCTCACAAAGGAAGACATACAGATGACCAATCATCATATGAAAACTTTATTGATCATCAGAGAAATACAAATTGAAAATACCAACTCTACACCCACATTTGGGACAAAGTTTTTGCATCTTGTTTGTGTCCTCTGAGCCTCCAAAAATGTTTGCCAGGCTGACACGTCACCCGAGTGCAATGTGGATTTTTCCCATGTGTGCTTGAAACTGTCCAACCGTGGGGCACCTGGGTGGCTCAGTCAGTTGAGCATCTGACTCTTGGTTTAGCTCAAATCTTGCAGTTTGTGGGTTCAAGCTTCACATCAGGCTATGCTTGGAGCTCGCTTGGGATTCTCTCTCTCCTTCTCTCTCTCTGTCCTTCCCCTGCCCATGCTTCTCTTTCTCTCAAAATAAAGAAACTTAAAAAAGAAAGAAAGAAAGAAAGAAAACAGCCATCCAATTATGAGACTCTGAAAGCTTGAAAGAGTCAGACATTTTGCAGATAAGCTGCTTTCTTGTATATTTCAAGCCTTATTTCTCTTCCAATAACCATCCACTTCTGGTGCTGGTGCCATCGATCACGTTCATATCAGGAATCCATCTGCGGCCTTGCACTTAGGTCATAATGCCAGTTAAGTCAGTTAAATGAGTGGCAATTTTCCTGGAAGCTCTTCCTGCACTGGGTGAGCTATATATGGAATATAACTATATATGGAAATAACTGTGAATGACATACATTTATTTCACAAAACTAAAAATAAAGGTGTCCCTAACTCAACATCCTTTTAGCCAGTTACCAAAAATGTTCACAGCCACTCCAGTGGCACCTCCTACAGAGGCGAGTGTGACAGATGAGAAGTCAGATTGGAAAGAGACAGCGGGATTAACCCATTGTGGTTAAAATGCTTTACTTTTACCAAAACGTATGACCCTGTGGAAACATTGTTAGCACCGCACCAAGGGCCTTGTAAAAAGCCCGTTCAGGTCTGAGAGGTCCTGCCATGTTGGTTTTGTTAGTTCACGGTGAATCTGTTACGGGATCTTACAGCAGATGCCTACAATCTTGGTTGCAAAAACAGAACTCGTTCTTCTCAACAGTGCCCTCCTCCCACTTGATGTGGCTTTAGAAGGACCTCCCATCTTCTTCCTGACCCCACCTCTCTGCACTCCCCCTTGCTCTTTATTGGCTCCTGAGTGAGCCAGTCAGAGTACCCTCTCACATGCCCAGCATTAAATGGCCCAGAGACAGTCACCAGACCCAAGCAGGGGCCATTAGAACTAAAGATTGAGAAGCATATCAGTCCCTTCAATGCGAAGCTGTGGCATGCCAGCAGACATCATTGGCATCATTATCATCATCGTCACTAAAATTTACTAACTACTCCACAGTATTTGCAATACTATTTGTATTTTATTCAGTAAGCTCCAATATCATCCCCATTATACAGGTGGGAACACTGAGGCTTGAAGAGTTTAAAAGACCTGCTAATGGAACCGAGCTATTAAGTAGAAATGCTGCAATTTGAGCCTGGGGAAAATCGACACGAGGGCTCCCATGCTTAAGCACTACTCTACGTTGCCCATTTGATTTCTGCTGTGGGAGGAAGCTGGTCTTGAAAGAGTGGGGGCTGTGGTCCTGGGAACTAAAAAACAAAACAAAACAAAACAAAACAAATCCTGTGTTACCATAAATAGCAATCAGATCTCTTCTCATGATCTCTTGGGGTCTATGTGCAGTAGGACGGGAGGAAGAAACGATAATGAACCTATCCTGAGATCCTGATAACCCAGGCATTACCTTCCCTCCCAACCATCTTTCACTTAACACACCTGGTTACACAATGCCGATTTCCATTTTGCTGGCATCCTGTGGACTTTCCTCAGCATCTGAACCCTTCACTGCCCAGCGCGCATGGACCCATGAGTTAGCAATTATACACCGCGAGGGGACCTTCCGGAGCCTCTAGTCCACCCCTTCTGTTTTACAGTTGGGGAGACAAGTTCAGGCAGGGGAAGTGACTAGCCCAAAGTCACCCTCTGAGTAGGTGGCATGACCAGATGTCATAGCTCCCCAGTGACACCGGGTAGAAGGGCCGGGCCTGGTGTGGTTCCTACCTTGCAGGCTGCTTTGAGCTACAGGCTGGCTATCTCTGAAGAGGACAGCTGGTGGAAAGAAGACACAACCCATTTTCCTGATGTCACGGGGAAATGTGGCACTCCTTCCTGCCAAGAAATGTGAAATATTTATTTTCTTGGTTAACAGCTGGCCACTAGGTTTTTATGCCCTAGAATCCCCGTCCCAGTAGAGAATATATATTGGCTTCCTAAGTCTGGCATGCACACTGTCAGGTATATAAAGAGCCAGATTTGTTCCAAAACCCAGATCTGTGCAAAGTCCTCTAAATGTCCATCCATGAGCTATAACTCCACATTTTTGGCACAATCAACCCCACAGGGCTATGTTGCTTGTCAAGCTACAATGAAGATAGAACTGGGTGTAGAAAATATGGCAGGGAGGACTGGACAAAGCCAGTTGACCTCAATTCAAGGGGCGGGCTAATGGAGCTGTGACTGATTAGGAGATTGTAGAGGACAGTGAATAAGACCAAGCTCTTCGAGTTCAACTCTTTGGTTCAGATTCTGTCTTTACTACTTACTAACCAGAAAACCTTGGCAAATCACTCAACCTCTTTGTGCTTTAATGATCTTGCTTGTGAAGAGGAAGTATTAACAATAGAGTCTGCATTATATAGGCATGTTGTGAGAACCACAAGAGTTGTCTTATGTGTGAATAACCAAGAACCGGGATTCACTGCTACGATCAAGGACCTGCGATGGCTTTGTGCAACTCACAGCCTCCTTGAATCTTAATCACACTTCATGAAGTGCTTCTGAAGTCATATTGGTGAGGAAACAAGATGTCAGGGATGAGGTGCCCTTGCCCCCATTCCCATGGGCAGACTTGCCAAATCTCCATCATTCACTCTTATCCTTTGTAAGGTATCTTAGCTTTGAGTTCAAGCTACCTTAGAGTTGGCTTCCATTTCCAACTTTCTTACTGCTACTACACAAAAATTATATGATGAGATGTCTAAGAGCTTTGACTGAGGCACCAAGATACAACAGATTTTAGATGTCAAAGTGGGTATCGAGATAGCCCCTCGGTCACACTGGGGTAGGAAAGGGTCACGCATGGAGTTTGGGAGATAGTTGGCAGGGAGTATGTCTTCGGAAAGGACAAGGGGCAGCGAATCCCACTTTTCTGGAGGATGGACAGTGTCTCCCCCTTCACTTCTAAAGACGGGCTTCAAGGAGATGACTCAGAGAGCACCCAAGGGCTCTAGCAGGTTATAAGTGGGTAACGCAGAGGACTGGTATCTCAAGGACAAGGGTTCAACTGACTGACCATTAGCACATGCCAACAGAGTATGGCTATGTTGGAACTGGCTGCCCTCAGTTTGGCAGGAGAATTAGCTTTAGACATCTTTCAGACTCAGCTGGCATGAGCCAGTTCTTTCATAGGTCTGGGCCGGTTAAGAGAAACGAAACAGAATGGAACAGTAGCCCAGGGCTAGCGAGAGTGCGGGGCTATCACCACTCTCCCAAACCTGAAAGCACACGGGAGGGAGAAGTCTCCAGAGCCCAGACGGAGTAGCTGCAGGGGAGGGCGGCTTGACAGGAGCTGTGGGGACTCTGCCAACCCAGGCAGTATAGCAGGGAGGGAGCTGGTGGGGAGGGGGAGAGACATCTCCCCTTGACTCCTCTCCCGCTCCCTGGTCACCTGCTGGAACTTCCCATTGGGTGGGGGACCAGTTGGAAGCCAGAGGCAGAAGACAAAGACACCTGTTGGTGGTCCATGCAGGTCAGTGAAGGAGATGGTTGGAGGGCGGATCTAAGGGGCCAGTGGAAGATTCCAGCACACACGGCATCCTTGGCCTGGAGCTCCTGGGGCCTGTCAATCTACCACCTCGGACCACAGCAGGTTTTGAAGGTCCTGTGACTGAGACAGAAGCTCCAGAAGGGCGGGGACTTTAAACGTCTGGTGTATACTGGACCCCCAGCACCAGGAACAGCGTCTAACCCATAGCAACCATTGGTTGATTGAGTGAGGGCGTGAGGGAGTGAGTGATTGAATATTCTCCCTCAGGTATGGAAAATACCTCCCAAGCTGAGGGGATATGGCATCTGCTGCAAACAATATCCACACGAAAGTGCTTTGTCATTTCAGGAGACAGGAGGGCCATTATGGCGCTCCTGGCGGATAAAATACCCAACACGCCCTTGCCAATGACAAGAGGACCAGAAGTAAGTTTGGCTAAAAAAAGAGCCAGAACACGGATGGATGTCCCATCAGGACTCATAGGAAGCTCTTTACTTAGAGTATCACCTTCTTTTGCCATCTGCTTGCTCTTCGACAGATCCTTGTGGAGCCCTCCTTGGCCCTGCTAAGCACTGGGGACAGAGTAATGAGCAAGAGAGTGCGGTACCTGGGTCCTCCGGGAAGCGGGCGCCAAAGCCAAGTGAGGAACTGAAAAGGCTTATTGGGGTGGAAGGTCATGAAGGGTAGAGGAGAGGAAGCAGGAGCGGCCAGGGAGAGCCCCGGGCCCAGGGCGGATCTGAACGTCAGCAGTGAGCTCCGGAGTAGGCTGCTCATCGGGGGAGCTCCAAGCTGGGGAGGAAAGGCAAGACCCGACTACCCTGCTGACTTCGGTCGCAGGCTGTGTCTCAGGTCAAAAGCTGAGGTGGAGGCTGAAGGAGCTGGAGCAGGAGGCTGCCCGTTTCCTGCACCCCTCCCCGTAGCAGGATGGGGGCTGTGTCCTGCAGAACGATGCAAAAGGCACCCCTCCTTGGTTTCTCCACACAGACCCGGCCCCACCCTCATGTTCTGGTTTGTGCTCCGCTCCACAGAGCTGGGCGTGAGGTCCTTGGGAGAGCAAGGGCCGTGCGTTTTCCTCCTTTGCTGTCGTCCTTGTGAATGCCACGGTAGCCAGATAGCCTGGAATCAGTGACTCACAAACTCACTCCTTCATTCATTCCTTCACTCAGTGCGCATTTCCTGGGCACACACCCTGTGATGGATACTGGGTTGAGCATTGGGACTGGATACAAAGACCACACAGGGGGGCGCCTGGGTGGCTCAGTCGGTTAAGCATCCCACTTGGGCTCAGGTCATGAACTTGCTTTCGTGAGTCCGGGCCCCGCGTCGGGCTCTGTGCTGACAGCTCAGAGCCCGGAGCCTGCTTCGGAATCTGTGTCTCCCTCTCTCTCTGCTCCTCCCCTGCTCATGCTCGCTCTCGCTCTCGCTCTCGCTCTCGCTCTCGCTCTCGCTCTCAAAAATAAATAAACATTAAAAAAACAACAACAACAAAGACCACGCAGATTTAACTCTGCCCTCAAGGTGAGGGCATTCAGCCAGGAATGACAGAAAAGACGTATTAAAATAACGGTAAATAAAGAGAGAAGCAGTGATGATGACTGATGGTGGTGGTGGTTGTCTAAATCAGTTCTGAGTGCTTAAATAACAGAAATCTATCTCTCACTGTTCTGGAGGTCAGGAAATCCAAGATCAGGTATTGGCAGATTTGATGTCCGGTGAGAGCCAGCGTCCTGTTTCTAAGACTGCGTCGTCCCAGGGATGGAGAAGGGTCAGGGATGTCCCAGGGGCCTTTTTTATAAGGCACTAATCCCAACCGCCAGGACTCCCCCCTCATGACCTAATTACCTTCCAAAAGCACCATGTCCAAATGCCGTCGCATCGGGATCGGGTTACAACACAGAAATTTGCTGGGGGGTTGGGGGTAGGGGGTGGACACAGGCATTCAGATGAGAGCAGTGGTGGTGAGGCAGGCCGGTGGTGGTGTGTGAGTCAGAGAGCAGCACAGAACCCCTTGACAGGGTCAGAGGAGGCCAAGGTGACTTCTGTCTCGAGCTATTCGACAGTGGTTTCTCGAAGACCAAGTTGCTCTGAGAATTCCACGAAGAGCGGCGCAGGGAGACTCAATTCCCCAGAACACTGGGGGGAGCGAGAAAGCAGTGCAAGGCAAGGGAACTCGGAGCCAGGGGTGAGCAAGAGTGGAGTGCCATCTCAGGGGGCCCGGGCTCAGCTCAGTTGGCGTCGGGGAGCCACGGATAGATTTTAAGCAGGACAGTGGCTTGGTTTGAGTTGTGCTCTGGGAACATAATCCTTGCTGGAATCGTGGAAATGGATCGAGGTGGTAGAAATCAGGCCCGGGGAGGTAACGCAGTTCAGGACTTGGTTGAGATCCCCAGGCACTGGGGACACAGACCAGCGACACTGCAATGAGAATGGAAAACACTGAGGGACGAGCGAGAGACGTGGAATAGCCTGTTGACTGGCACTCTGGTTAATTTCTAGACAGCCCTCTGCACATTGTCTGGGCAACGGGACCGTGCAGAGTCCTGTCCTTGATGTTCCTGCCTTGGGGTAAAACAGCCTGAAGAGGGAAAGGGGCAACCTTACTTGTTGCTGAATACATGCCCATTAATTTTCATATATAATGTCACTTAAACCTTGCAGTAGCCCGGAGGGCTACGAATGATCACCCTGATGTTACAGACAAGGAAACGGAGGCACACGGAGGGTAAGGCATTCACCAAGTGAGTGACCAAGCTGGAACTTGAACCAGAATTGTCTGATACCAAAGGCTTTGGGGCTTCAGGCACGTTGGCTTCCTGTTGCTAAGATTCTGCTAGTTGTTCCCTGAAATGAAAACTAGGGACAGACTGACCCCCTGGGACTGGAATCACACGCACCTTCCAGAAAAGAGCCCAGCTGCTCAGTACACACATCTCTCGTATGACCTTTTGCCTTTCTTTAAACACTTGGAGTTCTGGCAGCTTCCCCCACCCCCACCCCCATGGCGCCCACAGAACCAACACAGCAGCTTTCAGTGGGATTTCTTAGAGAACCTCTGTGAGCCCTTCCTCCCGCACCTGAAGGTGGCTTCCTCTGAAACTGCCGGGTCCACTGACTTGTTTACTCATGCGGCCAACCTGTGTGGACCACCAGCCACCATGCCGGGCTAGAGCTTTTCGGACATGACCGCGACGTGGTCTCTGGCCACAGCTGAGTCGCAGCTTGGTGGGGGAAACAGACAGGTCACCATCCCGTTCCCCAGGATGCTTCCTTGGCCTGGGGTGAAATGGAAAATAACAGGAGCTTTCCTAGAAAAGGTGATGCTTGAAGAATGAGTAGGATTTGGTCATGGGATTAAAGGTAGAGGATGTTCTAGGTAGAGGGAACATCAAGTACAAAGGTGCCAAAAGGGGAGAGATGACGGGGCCATCTCCAGCTCCAGGCCAGACCTATTGGCTTGTATGCCAGAACTTCCCAACTGCTGTGGAAGAACACTGGGTTGCCCAGAACTTGGCGTTTGGGTGGGGTTTTTACTTTTTTTTTTTTTTTTTCAGATCACATAGATTTTATTTATTTGTTGACTTCCTTAATGGACTTCAGGTGCACAGAATTTGATTAAGCATAATTCTTGTTTCTTTCTATCATTACCAGTTCGTGTTCGAATCACTGAGTCGGTTTTTTTAGAGAGTATTTATTATGGACGTATAGTTGACATACGATGTCTCAGTTTGAGGTGGACAACATAGTGATTCAACAATTCGTATTTTTACTTGTTTTTAATCTGAGTGTTTCTTTTAAGTAAGCTGTACACCCAGTGTGGGGCTTGAACACATGACCCCAAGATCAAGAGTCCCACGCTCTACCAACTGAGCCAGCCAGGTGCCTCCATGATCCAACGATTCTATACATTATGTGATGCTTGGCATGATAAGTAGAGTAACCACCTGTCACCATACAATGCTATTCCAATATTATTGACTGTGTTCCCTATGCTGTACTTTTTATCTCCATGACTTATTTATTTTCTAACTGGAAGTCCGTACCCTTAATCCCCCTCACCTAGTTTGTCCATCCCCTCACCTCTGGCAATCCCCAGTTTGTTCTTTGTTTTTAACCTCAAAATTTTCTCAAAGCATGGGCTTTTAAATTCCAGGATCGCATGATTCTTTCCAGAGTCCACTTTTGGTGGTCTGAGTGAGCTACCTTCAATCGGTTGGATGCCATCCATGTTCATAAATGTGCCATCATCTCGACAGCCAGCCTCAACTTCTAAAACATTTATGAAACATGCTATAGGCCCTTATCCACCCTCTAAAATATTTAACAGCCAAGGTGAAGCAGACCTGCAAAGAGTGGGCTACAGCCCTGGGCTCACACTAGCTCCATTCGGCACCAAGGCCCTCTTGAAATCGGCTCTTTTGTTAGAAATCAAATATTAATATGAAAGGTGAATAATTCATTACTGAGGCTGAGTCCCTGAGAAACTCAGTAGAAATCCCTAAGAGGAGCTTTTGGTGCCCCAGTGACTATAGACCCAACTCTTTCTACCAAGTTCAGAGTGAGAGGTGCTGGGTCCAAGCATGGGCCCTGGTGCCAGGCTGCCCAGAACTGCCCACTAGTCCAGTGCTGAATGCCTCCCATGTGCTTCTGCAAACCACCCTCTATCCTTCTCCACTCTGCTTTGTGCTCCAAGAGGCTGAACTCCATGGACAGCATCAAGAGGTGCCCTTGACCTCCAGCTTCCAGTTGGGTTCAGCCAATGGGGAGCCCCAGGAGAGAATGCAGGAATTGAGGAGAGGTAGGTTTGGGAATTGACTCCTTCAGCTCTCTCTCTGATGGATCACTATGGGCTCACTGGGAGGCCACATCTTCTCGAGAGTGGCCTCTCTAGACAGTTCTCTTCAGGCCCTGGTAGCCACTCCCTCCTCTCACTCCTTCAGATGGTGGTTACAGCTCCTTGAGATGTATGGCACCGTGCCTTATTATTGCCTTAAACTCTGTTCTTAGATTTGTATTTGGTTTGATCTTATAAAATTACCATTTTGAAGATCAAAAGTTATCAAATACTGGCAATCTCACATGTGTCAACCTCACAAATTATTCTTTTTTGAAGCCTACCTTAATATACCAATGCGTATGTGCTGTTTCCTACCATAACCCTGACTAAAACAGAAGATATATGGCATTGTGCTACTTACTTAACCTTTCCATGCCTCAGTTTCCTCATCTATCAGATGAAAACAATGCTAATACTAGTACCTAATTCAGAGAGTTGTTCGAAGAAGCAAATAAGCTCATGTCCATCAGGGAGTAAAACAATACTTGGCAAGTAATATCTCTGTTTAGTAGATGCCGAGCAAGGCAACACCCATTCCATGGATATTAACTCCATGAGACAGAAGGCCCAGAAGAATGGACTCATGCCTATCTGAGCAGGAAGGGGGATGGGATCCTGTCCAATCTCCAATGGAGAAGGATGGAAATGACTTAGGTTCACGTGGTTGCCGCCGTTGGAAACTACATTCGTATGTTCTACTTTAGTCGATTGAAAATCCATTAAGTGCCTACTCTATGGCTGTCAGCCACCATGGAAATACAATGGGGAGCACATCAGGGACCCTTATCCTCTCCCTACTCACCTCCTGAGAGGGATCCAGACAAGGAAGCCAAAAGCTACATTACAGAGTACTAAGAAATGCGATACCGAGGGAGGCCAAGGGCAGTGTAAGACCCTAGGGAGCACGGGGCCCCGATTCAGGAAGGGAGAGCATCACTACCCACAGAAGGAGCCCTCTGATCCCTGACCCGAAAGAGGAATAGGAATCATCCAGGCAAAAGATCCAGGCGGTGAAGGGAACAGCATTCCCACAGAGAGAACAGGATGTCAGAAAGCCAAGAAATGAGAAACTGTGGTATAGAGAGAGGCGTCAAAAAAAATTCAGTGTGGCTGGAGCATGCCCTGGGTGCCTAGGCCGGTCCCCGGTACACCACAGGTACTTAACAATGAATGCAGAAACACGGGGTACAGCCACATCTCTCATACACTGATAGGTGGAGGAGAATGTTCTCCAACATAGTACTTTCTCTGTCTGCCTGTGTACTGAATGCTGTTGCTTATGTCTGTGGAGACAGCTCGCTGTGACGCTTACAAACCCCCTTCCTTCCTGTTCGCTCACTCTTTATCAGAATGTCGGAAACAAAGAGTCAAGATCTCTGGAACCCAAGAGGGCAGGAGAAGGAAGATGGCAACAGGCTGGGAGCCAAGCCGTTGGGAGAGGGCCTTTGAAGGCAATCCAACGTATGCCGAGATCTCGAAACGCAGGAAGATTTTTCTTTTCTCATCCCAACTACCACTTGCTACAAAACATAGGCCCCTCCTGGTCGGTTTGCTTCAGTCATACTCCGTTGTGGTTCCTTTCCCTCCAACGCACTGCGGCTTCGAGGGTGTAGATGCCCGAAACAATCCACTGAAGGGTTGGAACAAAATATAAACTCCTGTATGTGAGTATTAAATTTGATGTACACCCTATACACGAATGTTGCTGCAATAGTAAATTGTATACGATGTGCAAGTAAGTTTCACAGGCATAATACCCAAAGAGAGGGGGCCCAGGACGGGGGTTCCAAGTAAGGGGTTCTGGAGCCAGGCTGCCTGAGTTCTGTTGTGTACTTGACCAAGTTGTTGGATCTCTGCGCGTTTGTTCATCCGTAAAACAGCAATAACAAATGTCACCACACATAGCGGTGCTATGAGAGTTAGATGATTGTATAAATGTAAAACACTTAGGATGAGATTTGAAACATAAAGTGATCTGTATTTGTTCTTTTTACTATTATATAGTCCATGCATGGGCTTGGGGGGCTGGGGGGGGGGTGGGTGACAAGTAGGTGAGGCTTTTGTGGTTATTCCCTCCCCTGAAATACCCTTTCTTACCCTTTCTTTGACGCTAGGCATCCTCTCCTCCAGGAAGCCTTCCTTTCCTGCCCCCGCCCTGCCCTGTGGGGGCAAGGACCTCTGTGGACAAGCACAGCCCCACACCTACCCGCTATGGGCTTGCCCACGTCTGGATTATCGGCATCTTCTCCTAGCGGAGAGCTGACCTTGGGACAGACAGGACCTTTCCAGATGTGTAGTGAAGGTTCCCGGCACAGGGTGGATGCTTTCAGTCCATGAGAGTTAAAATAGACTGAACTTACCTGAATTAGAAACAAAACTGCTTTCAAATCCAAAGCGATTTACCAGCACAGCCCATGTGCCTAGGGGGGAAACCTTTGCCAGCCACACAGAAAGAAAATCAGCAAGATGTACCCCGCCCCCCACCTCCATTCCCTCCGGAAGAGGCAACTGAGATCCTTCTCTCTAAAGAGAAATGAATTCTACCCAGAAATAAATCCCCAATGAGCCTCCCAAGGAGGCCATTAGCGAATCACGGTTCTCCACTGGCAGGAGTCTCTTCCTGCGCAAGTCCCACTGAGTCACCACTGAATTCTCTTCTCCTGCACAGCAGCTGGCCCGAGCCTGAGGGATGGCCAACAATTACAGGAGAGTAAATATTTCAGCAGCACGGAGTTAGGTTCTCAACGGCCAACAGGAAGCTGTTTCTCTTTCCTTTAAGCTGTTTATTAAAACACAAGGTTAACTCCAGCAAGGGAATACATTTTCCTGCTTCCTCCTCCAATTAGCCAGCTCCTTCAGAGATGAGGGCTTTCTTTTCTTTTTTTCTTTTTTTTCTTTTTTTTTTTTTTTTTTTTTTTGCTTTATCAAAGCCTCTGCACGAACTCAGGTGTGGCGTTTTCCCCCTCAGGGGACCACGGGCCTTCCGGACTTTGCAAACAGAGTCAAATCCCATCTCTCCCAGGAACCAGCTCTGCGACCTTAAGGCACATCACTGTGCAGCCTCCTGGGCTCTCCAAGTCCAGGAAAACGGGGCTGGAAACACCTACCTGCATGCTGCAGAGAGGCTTCCGTGATTTAAAGAGCGCGGCAGCGGCCAGCTCCAGGGCTGGCACGCTGAAGGCAATCAGCAAACTTGACGTCCACCCAAGAGTCAGTCACTCCCCTCTTCTTCTCTGTAACAAAGCTCCCGTTTCGTTACGTGGATAAAAGAAGCTACAGCCTTCCCAGCCCGGGACATGGTAATCCCATCCCCCTTCCACGACTAGTTTAAGAAAGCTTGTACGATGCAATACATTGGCCAGTGAGACACGAAGGGGAAATGTGCTGGGGGCGGGGGAGGGCCTTCTGGCAAACCTATCTTCACTTCCAAAAGGGATACCTTAAGGAAGGAGTGACGTCGGCAAGAGGGGCGATCACCAAATCCCCCCCTCCGTCAGCAACAGTAATTTGGCAGCCTCTGTGGGAGCTTTGGGGTCCGGGGAGGAGAGTGTGAAACCCTGGTGGAGCCCAAGACCAGGAAGGGCTGGGTTGCAAAGGCAGACTCACGGACTGTGGTCCTGGCTATAGGCCAGCTACAGCTCCATTGGCCTTGGTCTTGCCACAAACACCATCCACCAAGGGACCTGATGGTAGTCACACCTACCTGTGCCCCACGTAGCAGTCCTGCTGAGCTCAGTCCCAGCTGTGGGCCCTGAAGCAGCCCATGACCTGGCCCTAGTCCCTCTTAGTCACTAGGCCTTAGACACACCCATCTGGGCCCCTGAGGCAGGCTAACTCCCACGATCTGACCACGGATCCTGAAATGACCCTGTAGTCTGGCTCTAACCCCTCTCCACTGTGGGTCAGGAACCCTCCTGCCTGCTCAGGGACCTGCTGGGAGATCTGCCCTTCTGTGCCCCCCAGAGACAGACTTGTAGACCTTCATCCCAGCTTGGGCCCTGAATCAGCCCTGTGACTCAGGTCCAGTTCTTCCTGACCATCATCCAGGACCACTTCTGCCTGCCCAGGGACCTTCTCAGTGACCTACCAAGAGCCCTCCCAGGGTGCCAGGGGGAGCCCTACCCGCGTGTGTACCTAGAACAGCCCCGCTGTCTATAGACCCTGTCCCAGTGCAAACCCTACTTATCAGTGTCCTGAAGGCTGGCCAGTCCATTCACCGAGGGACCGGACAGAATATACGCTCACTTAAGCCCCTGGTGACAGCCCTACCAACCGCATATCCCCCTGCAGACCCAGTCGCAGCCATGTGACCAGGATCCAACCCCAGTCAACTGCAATCCCAGAGACAAGACCGTCAGCCCGAGGACCTGACACGAGAAGTCTTTACCTCGTGAAACCAGTCTATAAATTTTGGAAGAGATGTTTACTCCTTCTAGCGCAGACATCAGTGCAAGGCTGCGTGAAACATGACGAATCAAAAAAACCACGACATCACAAAAGGAAACCCACAAAACACCAGGAACCAACCCCCAGGAAACGGAGGTCCACAAACTGCCTGACAATTCAAAATCATCATCTTCAAGAAGCGCAATGAAGTTGCAAGAGAACACAGATACACAACCAAGTGAGATCAGGAACAAGGCTTGAACTAAATGAGTTTAATAAAGAAATAGAAACCATAGAGAACAACCCAACAGCACCCCTGGAGCCGAAGACCACGGGGACAGAACAGACACAGACTCCACGGAGGGCTTCCACGGCAGACTTGAACACGCGGGAGAAAGAATCCGTGAACTTGAGTCAACTTACGTGAAGAAACTGCTCCGACTTTGTCAAATTAATATTTGTCACGTGGCGCTCAGGGTGCCAGATGATGAGTCGTGGTGCCACAAGAGGCCACAAGAGAAACTGAAATAAAGAAGTTTATGGCTCTCAGGTCCCGGAGGACGCACACGGCATTCCTTCCGGGGCCACACGGGACATCAAATTAGAGTGTAGGCAGACAGAGTCATGGGGCCCGGGGCCATGCCTTCACCAGGGTCTGTGGTTGGAGAGCTTTGAGGTTCCCAGGCTAAGTCTGGATTGGTCAAGTCACACCAAAAGGAGCAGGATTTTGGTAAACTCCAGGGAGGTCTTACCCGAGGGGTGCACCGAGGGAAGCGGGAGTTGACCATTCAGCCCAAGGCCTGCTGGGAAGTCGTATCAGGAACTTCCATTTACTTGTGACTCTGCAAGCTGTTATCAAGGGTACACGCTTGCATGAGGGGCTGGCGTCACTCTAAGTCCCCTGCAGGCTGCCCGGCCGACCAAAATGGATGCCACGACAGCAATACCATGGGATAGTTCAGCTAAACTCTCAACGGGAGCAAAAAGAAGAAAGAACGGAAAGAAGAGTGAACGAAAGCATGGAGGATCTACGGGACATCATCAGTGAACCAACCTAACACACGCGAGGAGAAAAGGTAGGGGCCGAAAGCTCATTTGAACAAATAACGGCCGGACACTTCTCAACTCTTGGGAGGGATGGGCACATCCAGATACGTGAAGTTCAAAGGACCCCGCGTAGGATCAACCCAAAGAAAATTACCCTAGACCCACTCTGATCAAATTGTCAAAAGGCAAAAAAGAGACCTCAAAAGGAAGTATATAAATGTAGTAAGCAGGCGTTTTGCATTACCGGACGTCGGTGTCTATCTGTGACGTCTGGAGGTGCTGCAGCCTTTTGGTGACCGTGAGCTGGTGACCTTGAAGACAAAAGCGAGCACACACAGACGACAGGGTAGAGGCCGTGAGACCATGATGATATCATTGAGCCTCTCAATTAAGCAGTGCTGACTCTACCCTATCTCTGTTTCCACTCCGATTTCTGGGTACGTGAACCGATTACCCCCCTTTGTCGTCGAGGCAACTTTTAATGGAGTCATCTGTTGAGTCGCATCGGTTACGTGCGGCTGAAGTCATGCTAACAACACCTACCAAGAATAAAAGTGGTAGATTTTGTCACGGGAGCTTCATCGCTCTACCCGTCTAGCCAGCAGCCAGCAAATCGTTGATGAGCACCTACTTACCGTGCATGTCTAACTTGCCGTCGAGAAGTCTGCAATGTCATGTAAAGTTAAAGGAAAAAAAAAAAAATACCAGGACAATTTTTTTCTCTTGAGTCATCTTAAATCCAAAAGATAAATCATAACCGTGGTGGTGATGGTGATATCCGTGCTGATGAGAATTTTTAGTTGCAGACAATAGGGCCCAATCTAGCGAGTGTAGACAGAAGCAGAATTTATAATGGCTGTTAGGAGCTCACAGAATCTCCAGGAGAGCCAGAGACAAGGGCCTCGAGGCCACAAGTCCAGGAACAGCATCCAAATCACCCTCCTGCGCTTCTCCCAGCTCACTCAGAACTCGTGGCCTCTGGGTACAGGCCCCACAGATGCCGCACACAGGACACAGCTGCTATGCCCTTGGGCCCTGCTGGCTCTGAGATCTGGAAGCTCCCTCTGCCCCCACCCTCCCCCATCCTCACCAGGGAAGGAGTCCATGTGGGCTCTGTTGCCGATGCTTCTGTTTTTTTTTCCAAATCCAAAGCCTTGCGTGGATGCTTCTGATGGTCTGAGGGCTACGTTCTTAGCCTCTAGAAAGCCTAGGAATTGATTTCTGGTCTCCGCTCAGGAAAGAGGGGCTCAAAATGTGGCCGTTTCCACACACCTAGATGTAGTGTTCCTAGATGTTGAGTGAAATGATAAAAGTCCATTATTCGGAGCTTTGATTTCTCTAGAAAGCTCTTTTTGGACGAGCTAACAGTTTGGGAGGCTTATGTGACAACTTTGGGGTAGTCATGGTTGGGTTCCTTGACTGGAAACCTAAAGACCCAGGTTCATGTCTTTGCTCCCACACCAGTCTGCTGGGATGAGTAACTTCCCAGACTGGTTAATGGTGATCTGGTGAGCGACCCCCCGAGACTTCTGCATCTGGAGCCCCGGACCCTCACACTTCCTTGTCAAAAGCTCAGAGTCAGGGAGGCTGGGTTTTAGTCCTGGCTCGGTTGCTAACCGGCTTGGTGACCTTGAGAATGTCATAGAACCCTTTTTAGCCTCAGTGTCCATGCTCTATCAGGGTGAGGCAGACCAGCTGGTATCTAGATGTCCTTCCTGACCCATTCCATGCCCCTAAAAACGCGTCGTCGCATCCAACAACTCTTTAACACAACTCTGTAGTTTCTGTCCATTTTGCAGGAATCACCAAAAAGCAACTTCCCCAAGGAAATCTGACGCTCAAGCCTTGGTAAACTTGCTCCCAATATCTCCCAAGTTAAAGTGACCAAGGAGTGTTTTGCAAACAGAGCACCACGTCAACACCTTCTAATAGTACAACAATCTCTCCCCAAAGATGTGCCACCAAGCCCAGCTGCCCAGCTGACTCATCCACCTGGGGAAGACAGACGGCTTGGCCTTGAACGCCAGCCTCTGCCAGCCCCTCTGGCCCCTGCTGGCCCACGCGCCCCCATTCCACTCCACTTTCCTCCAACGAGTCCACAGACCGCTGTCTACACTGGCTCCCGGTGAGAAGGAGCGACTTCCTTATCTCTCACCCTGGAAAACGCATGTGCTATAAACACAACGTCTGTGTCTCTGGAGAGCCCGTCCCCCAGCCTGTCATGCATACACCACAAAGACTCACACCTCCGTTCCCTCCTGCAGGCTAGAACCCAGTCTTCCCGGAGCGTGGGAGTTAGCATGCCTGTTCGTGGACAAGCTCCTAGCTCTCTTTCCGAGCTAGTTCTCTGTCTCCATCCTGAAAAATGGAGCTCAAAACCCCCACCACAAGGAATTAGCAAGTGAATGTGTGCAGAAGATCCTAGCCAGCGCCTGACCCTTGGGAACTCAGTATAAGCTCCCTTTCTTCCTTCAGCGCCTCACTACCTGTACCCCCCCTCGTTTTTTCCTAGGGGGCTCCCAAAGGAGCCCCCACCCCTCCCTTCAGACCTGTCTTCTGGAGCCTTCGGGGTTCCTTCTGGCACCAACGTTCCAGGAATCATGCTCTACCCTCACACCTGTCTTCTGTCCCGACTGCCTGCCCCCCCAGAAGCCTCACCCTGCCTGACACCAGAGCAGCGACTTGTTTAAATGAACTAGAAGGACAGCCCAGTGTGACGACTGAAATACGGCAGTGTGAATGACATCCTTAACGAATCACTACGCCTTCCGTTGCAGAACCCGGACTAACGAGAGAGGGCGTTGGAGGGGCCCTAACAAGGCTTCTTGGGCTGATGGTTCCAGTCATTCAGAACCCCGTCCCTGGCTGGGGGCGCCCAGAGAGCTGCTGCTGTGCCCCGTGTGTTCTTGTCATGCCTGTGAGCCGAAGCCGGGCTCACTGTGGGTGAGGGTCTGGGCACACCGGACGTGTGACGCAGCGGCTCCACTTTGTGCCGGGCGTCACGCACCCTCGACCTGGGGGCCGAGTCCAGGCCGAGGCCCCCGCCCTGCCCTAACTTGTTGTGAGACTTTGGGGGATCACCTGTCCTCTTCGTTTCCCTCCCCGCCCCTCTAAAATGAGTGCGTTCAGTAAAACGGCTGACGGGCGTCCAGCACGAGCTTTGGGTCAGAGGCTCCACATTCAGTCGTTGCTACAGCCCTATGGAAAGGTTCACGACCATCCCCACTGAGAGGAGAGGAAACCGAGGCGTGGTCCCAGCGCACGTAACCGCTAGGTGGGAGGGGCGGGATTTGACCTTCAGAGCCTGTGCTCTGCCCACGCCGCTGATCCCGCCCCTCCGCCCCGCAGGTGACCTCGTGAACTCTGGGAGAAGATGACATTCAGGGCACTCGAGTGCAGGAAGCAAAAGTCTTTACATGACACAGGTCTAGGGACTCCCCCCGCTGAAGGAAAGGAGAACAGCCGCTGTGGCCCGCCATCACCCACGCGGGGTTGTGCCATGGCGGTGTGGCAGAAGGTGGAAGTCACAGGCTCTGTAGCCAGACGGACCCGAGGGCCAGCCCTACTCTGTTGCTGCGTTGTGCTAGGGCGCAGGCATTTATCCTCTCTGAAGCTCGGTCTCCCCACCTGTAAAATGGGCCTGATCCTCTACGTCGATGGCCACCACGGGGAGGCCTGAACTAATCGCGTGTGCAAAGGGCCGGGTGAGAGACTCGCCACACGGACCTGCTGGGGAGCCACTGCAATTGTGGAAAATGACTACTGCCTTCCCATCATAAAACAAACTCAGCCGATTTGCTTAAAAGCAGATGAGTTTGCAGAAATGAAGCTGGTCATTTAAATTTTTTTTTTCAACGTTTTTTATTTTTTTATTTTTGGGACAGAGAGAGACAGAGCATGAACAGGGGAGGGGCAGAGAGAGAGGGAGACACAGAATCGGAAACAGGCTCCAGGCTCCGAGCCATCAGCCCAGAGCCTGACGCGGGGCTCGAACTCACAGACCGCGAGATCGTGACCTGGCTGAAGTCGGACGCTTAACCTACTGCGCCACCCAGGCGCCCCAAAGCTGGTCATTTAAAACAAGCAGAGAAAAAAGCCGCTCTCCGCATCCTCTGGCTTCCTTTCCTGCCAGCTGCCGTTGCCGTGGTAACGCACAGGCCTCTGCCGGCTTGTGTTTCAGCGGTGACTCCCCTGCTCAACTGGGTGTGCGGCCGGTCTCTCCCCTGCCCTGGGAGGCTCCAGAAAGCCACATCTAGGGCTCCCCTGTTCTTCCTTAACTGTCCCAGCCAGCACCCCACCGTGCTGCTTTCTCTGTGTCTTGCACTCAAGAGGTAGGAAGGACTGTTCCAAACAGCTGCCCCCAGAGCGGGTGACAGCCTTCATTCATCCACTCCGCAGATGCGTACCGCGGGCCCGCTGTGTGTGCGCACGGGGCCAAACAGAAATCTGCCAGCTCCGAAATGGACCCTTCCTTTTTACCAGCGGGGAAACTGAGGCCCAGAAAGGGGAGGAGACTGCCAGGTCCCACAGGCGGCAGCCGGGCCTGTCTCCGGACCCGGTGTCCGGAACCCAGGCGAGGGCCGCGCTTTTGTTTTCGTTGGCCTTTGCCAACCACCAGCCGCACGCCCGCCCGGGCTCTCCACCTGCCGGTGCGATGGCACCGTGGAGCCGTAGGGGACGGGCGGAGCCGGCCAGTCTTCACGAGGTTCCACCTCCAGCCGCAGCCGGCAGGGTCAGTGCCCAGGCCTCCTTGGGCATGTCCTCCCGGCACGGCTGAGCCGGGCCTTCCCCGCCTCGGCCCGTCCGCTGCGGCAGGCCTCCAGGTGTGCGCGGAACCTCTCCCGCCTGCCACCCCCCCGCCATCTGGCTCCTTACCACGGGCACAGCCGGAGCGGTTGTGGCCGCAGCCAGCTCTGTCCCGCTCACCTGCCAGCTCCATCTGTGGACTGACGTCACCGAGGCGGACGCTCTTCCCCCGGGCACGCTCCGCTCGGGAAGATGCACAAGCCGCCCTCCTCTCCTGCACCGTGAAGGGGGTTGCTCGGCAGCACAGGCACAGCCCGCTCGGGCGAGGGAGGGAGGGAGGGAGGGAGGGCAGCCACGGATTCTAAAAATGAACGTGCAACGGAGCATCAGCTCCGGCTCCCCGCCAGGCGGCTGTGTGGAGAGGCCGACGGCTACTGGAAGGCTCGGATCGCTTCACGCGGAATCCTTGAAAGGGAGCGTCCGTTGCTGGGTGCTCGCCCTTCAAGGTGGGGTGGACAAGCACTAGGCGAGGACCTCCACGGGTCAGGCACCGGGGGCGGGAATCAACCCACGTCGTTGCCGCCCCGCCCAGGACTCAGCGGACACACTCTGCGTGCCAGGCGCCTGACCAGGCCTCCCGTTCCTCGCCTTCGCTCACGCATGCTTCCGGCCCCTGCACCTGTTCTGCCTTTTCCACTGTCCGGCTCCTTGGGGACACCCGCTTTCGACTCTCTCCGCTGCTCCCTTGCACGTTCGCGTCCACGGGGAGAGGCTATTCACTTTCTGCTGTGGAGCGTGGCTCTCTTTTGCCACCTCCCGCACCGCGCCCCCTCCCCCACGTCCACACTTCCCGTCTCCATCCTCCCCACGTGGCTTGTTCATCATCACCTTTTGAGATCAGCGGCCAGTTTCGCGTTGTGCCGATTCAGTGAAGGCAAAACCAAGCTGAGCCACGCAGGGTGTTTTGTTTTCCGGGGTGTGGCGGCCACAGAAGCGCATCTGTCAGATCCCTCGCCGCGGGCGTGGGCTTAGGTGCTGCCCCTCTGGGTTCGTGGCCACGTTCGCTCCGGGCCACGTTCCTGCAGCTCCCGGGGACGGAGCACGGGCCCGTTCCTGCAAAACTCAAAGCTCCTCCCATGTGCATCTCTGGCTGGAGAACTTTCCACCGTTCCAGACGCCCCTTTCAGGGAACTGCACCCGAGTCCACATTGTCCGGTCAGCCCCGCAGGCGGTCTTCGGGCTGCCCTGACTTCTCCTCCCCCTTTGTCATTCACACCATCTCCCCAGTCAACCTCTCGAGCATCTCATTCCATCTCTGTGTCCTTCCCATCAAACCTGAACTGTCAGTCACTGTTTCTCCCTCACACCCTTGGTCTAGACTTTTCATGTACTCATCACTGGACTCCCCTGGCAGGTCAATCTCTCCCCGATGTGTCCCAACACCCCAGGTGATCTGTCACTTTCATCACGAAGTAGCCTCTCCTGGAGCCTCTCCCGTGCCCCCGCCTGGACTGACCTCCCTCCTCCTTTACCAGCATCCTGGGGATTCCACTCACCTCTCCCTTTTGTTCCTTATTCCCCACTTCCCCAGTCTACATGCCTTGCTCTCCCGTGACTTAGCCCCTCATGCGGTGCCCCACATCCTGCAGGAGCTTCCCGAGGACGGGGGCAAGCGCACGACCGTCTTTAGTCCAGTCTCACGCTGCGATGAGGGTCTGGCCGGGCATGCCGTTCTGGGTGGGGATGATTCTCCTGAAGAATTTGGAAGGCTTCACTCCACGGTCCCCTCACATCCGGTGCTGTTCAGAAGTCTGAAGCCACTACAGTTCCCAATTCTCTGTGTGACACCGATGCCCCTCTGAAAGCCTGAGGGATTCCTCCTTGCCCACCGCATTCCATAACCTTCCTGCCCCATGCCTTAGCGTGGGCAGGCCTATTTCCCTCCGTTGGCCTGGGTCTCGGTGGGTCTCTCTGCTTTTATCTAGACATCGGACCTCCTAAACCGGTCCTCACGTTTCTTAGCGCTGAACCCCACCCTCCCAGCTTTGTCTCTTCCTCTGCTTTCCAGATTTTTCACCTTTACCCTGCTACCCCTGAATGGAATCTTTATTTCTGCAATCATATCTTTTAATTTCTGAGAGTTCTCTCTCTCGGCCTCGGAATGGTCCTTTTTATAGCTTTTCCTTCTGTTTAAAGCGTTCTTCCCTGCTAGAGAAGATGTTAATGATACTAATTGTTAAGACCAGGGAGGATAATTTATTTGAAGTTTCCTTGTCTCTGATAGCTTCTGTTTCTTTCAAGTGACTTTGGTTCGCTTGTTTTGATAGCTTTTACATACTAAGCGTGTCTTCAGATTTTCTTGGCTGATTGGTAGTATTTACAAGTAGTCATTAAGAAGCTAACTGGAAGTCTGGCTAACGTAGTGGGTGAGCTCTTACTGGTGCTTGCATTGGGTGATCCGGTTGGGCATTTTCCTCGGAAAATCCCAGATTTGGGTATCTTTGGTTCTTTCCTATCAGGCTGGTTAAATTTCCCAGAGAGACTCCTGATGTCTTTCTGGAGGCCAATGGAGGAAGATAACCATTGCTTTCAATCGTGTTAGCAGAGCCGTACCCAGCCAATTTCCAGAACAGATTGTCTTTACGACCCCTTCCTCTATAATGAAAAATTATTTTCAGTAATAGTCATCTAAGGAGTCCGATTTCTCTACGGCCTTAATATTTTCTTTGTTGTTTTTCTTTTCTTTTCCAATAGCCATCCTAATGTATGCCAGGCAGACCGACTTTTAATCAGTTTTATCATTTTCGTGAGGTTCTCTACAGATAATGTGTGTGCCCTGCTTGCCCGCACCCAAGGCAGACCTTCCAACACCTGCCCTCGTACTTGGCAGACTTCAAGCATGTAGAATTCTCCAGCAAATCCCCCTGTCTTCCAACATGGCGCCCGGACACCCTAAAGCCAGAGCCCCACGTTTTACCTTCCCAGAGAGTAAGGTTCTCATCTTCTGCTGGAATGGGACAGGGGCAGGCCCAGTGAGGGGGCAGGAGGAAGCTGGAGGTCTAAGCACTTTTTGAACTTTCAACCAATTCTCCTGTTTCTGGCCCCAAATCTCTTCCGGCACACAACTTGCAGTCTTTGGGGGTTCTGCCATGTTATGTGTTGTTTCCCAGGCCCAGATGGTTCAGGATTTCGTGCCTCTGGGCTGCTCAGCCATTTCCTCTCACCCACCTGCTTTCCAGCTCAACATTCCAGTTCCTGAATGTGCTGTCTCCTCTCCTTCCTTCTTTGGCCTTGAGAGGCTAAGGCTTCTTAAAAACCCCTTTGCGGTGGTTTTGATGAGATTTCAGAAGGGGGCAAAGCCGAACCCATCTGTTCAATCTGCCGTCATTAACCAGCCTTTATGGGGCCTTACTAGGCATTATTTAATTTACATTTTACTAGTAAAGATGAGGAAACAGACTCACAGCCAAACAGCGGTAAGAAGGAAGGTGGGGTTTCGAAACTGAGTCAGAGGTCCCTCCCCTGTGCCACACTGTCTGGGATCCACAGCTGAGAGGGAGTTCTGGAAGCCCCAGCCATGCCCCGAAGGTCATGGGCATATGGTTGCCACGGAAGATGAATCCAGACAGGCCAGCTGGGATGAAAACAGCCAGATGAGGGCTTGCGGCAGTCCGGGTCCAGAACCCAGGAGCTCGGGGAGAAAAACACGGTGATCATACGCTCGTTCTCTTAGAGTCGAGGCTTTTGGCTCCTGTGGCCTGGGGCCATAACGATTTCAGTGGCCAAGAAGGAGACCCACAGCTTCACTCCCTGTCCCGTGCAGACGGTGCTGAAAGCCATCCCCCCACAGGTACGCAGAGGCCCCCATACACCCACAGCTCCCTCCAGCTCTGCCCTTGCCCACCTCCCACTGAATGTACTTGACCTAACTCTGCCTTGGGGGAGCAGAGGGCTTCCCTGTGCTGCTTCCTGACCTCCACTCACAGACCCCGCTAGGCCTACCTTTCCAGGGTCCCCCGGGCTCTGCTAGGAATTTTTCCTGTTTGCACACACGTATGTCCACAACTGCTCTGCACTCAGTTACCTCTTTTTGTTTGCTTCTAATTTCCAGGTTCCTTCACTTGCTCCACAAATACTTACCGAGCACCCATTATGCGCCGGGTCCTCAGGGGACCCCAGGGATGCAGTCCCTGCCACCAGGAGCTGACAGTCCCCGGAAGACGGGCAGGTAAACAGGCTCTCTCTGGGCAGTGTGGTCCGAGCTGGGATGGAAGGGTAGGGGGAACGTGGAAGTCCAGGAAGAGCCTCTAAGAGGTCATTGAAAGCTCTCCCAAAGTGGTAGCATGTGAACTGAATCGTAAAGGGGGAGCCAGAAAGAGTTTGATTCAACTCACTTGTGCTCTGCACTGAGGACTGAGGGCCATGAAGTTCGAACGTGCTTATTCATCCATCGGTCCAAATTAACCCCTAGGTAGCTCCCACTGTATGCCGGACCCCACTTAAGCTCTGGTGAGTTTCCCTCACATCGCTCCAGCGCGAGGATCTCCCCTCGTGCTCTCGCCCCACCGAGAACTCACCTGCTTCTGCTTTCTGAGACCAGCCTCAGACCCTGATGAGGCTTCCCTCACTCTGCTTCCAAAGACTGTGACTCTCCCGGCCCCACCTGATCCTCCAAATGACCTCTGCGTAACAACAGCACCGCAACTGGGCCTCCAAAGACTCGCTGGGAAGTCCCTCCCTCCCCCTCCGAGCACAGAAGGTTTCACGAGGTCACCAGGAAGATGTTCCAATGAAACAAGAGAGATTGTGCAGAATTCACTGGCGATGACAGCCGAGCCAGGAGCAGATAATCCTGGAGGAAGCTTCAGGGCTCACTTGAATCTCTGCCCACAGAGAGGGGATCCAGAATTCAGCGTGACCTTGAACAAAACTTCAGCCTGCTCCGGGACTGAGCACCGGCTCTGCCTAATTAATCGGAAGTGCTGTCCTTATGACTGACAGGCTGGCCACGATTAATTGTCTTAATATTTGCTCGGGGTTCTGAGGGTGTGCAAAGTGATTACAGAGGGGCTGGGAAACACAGATCTGTTTATTCCCGTCTGCTAATTGCTTGCCAAACGATACACAGTAATTACATGTAACATCACGCTCCCCCAGGTAACCCGTCCGGATTATGGAAGCAAAACTGAAATTCCTAAAGGACAAGCACAGTGGGGGGTGGGGAGTGGGCTGCGAGATTCCAGAAGGCATCACTCACGTGACCGGCCAATCCAAAGCCCCCGCCTGGTGTCCTGCCCCAACTCGTAGACTCACGTGAGCAGGGCTCACACGGGGCTCCGGAGCTGGGCTGCCTGACGGCAGGATATCCGCGGGCGGCTAAGCCGTTGGCATGTGACAGTCGGTGGGGCAGTGAGTTAACTCCAGTGCCACCGGGAGAACCGGGTTCTAAACCTGGTGTTGCCCTATCATCCGAGTGTAGGAAAAGAATCGGAGACAGAGAGAGTCCGACTCAGCCACCGGGGGTCTCACGGAGCCAAGTGTCCTGGCCCGTGCCCCAGGCCCACAGCTGCGGGGGCCCAGGCGTAGGTGCACAAAGAGGGGAACTGAGTCCCGGGCCATCTCTTCTCTTCTGACAGGCGAGCGGTGCCACTCCACGGCCAGCCCATCCCCGCAGGGCCCACAGGAGGTCGGTAGATTGGGGTGGGCAGTAACAGAGAGCATCTTAGACAGACATTGGAGATCCCCAGTCCCCAGAAACCCCCCTTCCTGATTCCAGTGTTCCTTACCCATCAGAGCATGGACTGCAACAGTTATTTCTGGTTCTAGAAAACAGAAATCAAAGACCCAGAGGTACTAGATGTGAGACGGTCTGCAAGGTCACGGAGTCCAGGCTGTGTCCTTGCACAGGAGGACGCTGAGGCCCAGGGACAGAGGGGGGTTGCCGACACCCAGCTAAGCCCGGTTGCTCGGGGCCAGCCGGGTCTGGCCTCCCTGCTGCATGCCGCGCCTGGCCATCTGTCCCTCGGCCTGGACCCCGGGTTCCCTGAAGGCAGGGGCTGCACCTCAGTCATCTGTATCTCCAGAAGCCAGCACAGGCCGACCACAGAGGAGGGGCTCCGTGGACACAGCCTCGACTTCTGCCCATCCAACCCCTGCCCCCGCCGCCGGGCATATCCCCATAGGCCCGACCGTGGTGGATCAGCCTGTGCTTAGAGCCGGCACCCTCATGCTTCTGTGTGTTATTGTGGCTTTTTTCCCAGCTATGTAAACTGTCTCCATGATAAAACTGGGAATTATGAATTCATACGCTCTGAATTCTTAATAATATCTGGCACAGATGGGTAGGGTATCCATGTGAAGTGTGGCCAAGAGTAGAGGTGGAGAGAGAGGAGAGGAGAGGAGAGGAGAGGAGAGGAGAGGAAGGGAAGGGAAGGGAAGGGAAGGGAAGGGAAGGGAAGGGAAGGGAGGAGGGGAGGGGAGGGGAGGGAAGGGGAGAGGAAGGGAAGGGAAGGGAAGGGAAGGGAAGGGAAGGGAAGGGAAAGGAGGAGGGGAGGGAAGGGGAGAGGAGAGGAAGGGAAGGGAAGGGAAGGGAAGGGAAGGGAAAGGAGGAGGGGAGGGGAGGGAAGGGGAGAGGAGGGAAGGGGAGAGGAGAGGAAGAGAAGGGGAGGGGAGGGGAGGGGGGAAGGGAGGAGGGGAAGGGAGGGGAAGGGAGAGGAGGTGAAGAGAAGGGGAGGGGAGGGAAGAAAAGGGAAGGAAAGGGAGGATTGAAGGGAATGGGAGGGGAGGGGAGGGAAGGGGAGAGAGAGGGAAAGGAAGGGGAGAGGAGGGGAGTGAAGGAGAGGGGAGGGGGCGGAAGAGGAGGGAAAGAAAGAGAAGGGGTGAAGGGGAGAGGGAAGGGAAGAGGAGGGAAGGGGATGGGAAGAAGGGAAGGGAAGAAGGCAGAGATAGAGAAGGAAACAGCTGTAGGCACAGAAACTTAACAACGACACAGACACCAAGAAGAAAGCAAGCACACTCTGTGTCACTCTGTCATTACCACAACTCAGTGGCCCACAAAGCAAAAGAGGAGCCCTTGGAGCAGGCGGGCTCACCGGTCTGAATCCAGACTGTGCTTTATTTATCCTGATCGAAAGGTGAAAGTAAACATCATGACTCCCTGTTGCTGTACAATCAGCACCCCCCCCCCACAACCCCCAAACCCCAAATGCAGGACAACTATTGATTCTACGAATCTTCCCTCCGGCGCGTGCTCTGGGCAACCCCTCTGCGTCCACACATTAGTCACCGGCTGTCACTGCCTGCTGCGGAGGAGCGTGCGGCTAAGTAAAGGGTCACAGCTGGTGGCTTCGTATCAGGTTTGGGGGAAGCATCCGTGTGAGTCACAGCCCGGGGGCCCCGGCTCTCCTGCGGACAGGCTACTTGGTGGACACGTGTAAGAGCCAACCGGCCGAAGGACGACGAAGTCGGGAGGGATGGGCCCTCCCTCAGCCTCAGGAGACTCCCGCCTGGAGGGTTGAATAAGGATCTCCGGCTCCAAAGAGGGAGTGTGGTTTGTAAGGGCGCAGCCTGAGCGTACTTGGTTACCACTGGAACCGCCACGGCTCTGCCCGTCTCACCAGCTGGGTCCGGGCTGCTTACCCAGAACAGCAGGGCGCCAAGGTCTGGTCATCCGCCCTCCAGACGTGCCCTGTGCCCCCCCCCCGTCAGCTGGGGACCCCCAGGCATCCTTCAGGCTGAGTCACCCATCATTCCTCTGCACCCCAGAGGTGAGCCTCCACCAGCTGTGTGCCCCTCCACCAGCTCCCGTATCAGATGATGGGCTTCCTCCCTCCACTAAGCGGTGAGTCCCGAGGGCCGAGAGCCTGTGTGACGGGCACCGATGGCCCAGTTTTCCCCACTCCACCCCCCACCGTACAGCAGGATGAATACTGAGAAACGGATCCCGGTGTAAGGATGAGCACGTATGGAGCCAAGGCACGAAGTAACCTCATCCTCGTCAGTGGTAGTCGTCAAGAACTCAGGGCTGAGCCAGTCAGCGTGTGGCTTGGCGGGGGACGCGGTTGCTGGGTCAGGCGTGGGCGTGAGATCCGGTCCAGTCAGAGGAAGCCAAGAGCTTCGCCTGTAGAGGGTCAAAAAAGATCCCTCTCTCTCTCTCCCCACCCCCCGCTTCCCCCCACTGGCCATGAACGAAGAAGAACTTTGGCCCAGTGGTTCCTTGACCATGAGGAAAACCGGCCTCCGTGCGGATCCAGCCTTGAGGATGCCAGAAGAGAGACGTGGGACCAACTACATGTCAGTGACACCATGGAACCTTTGGATCCTCCAACGTGCTCTGGGGCTCTAAGTCCACCAGTGCAATAATTCCTTTCTGTGTGAGCCAGCCTGGGTCACTCATACTTGAAATCCCTGCAATGATACTGTACCCCCTTTGTATCCCAACGGCCAGCACCTTGCAGGACACATGACAGCCGCTCCGAAACGGAAGCGTCAGCACTGGGTGCTCGGAGTCCTGGCTGATGAAGGAATATAATGCGTAAGGACGAGGACAGAAACCAGCAGAGTATGGTGAGTCCGTCACCCCCCAGGTTGGGACGGACCAAGGGCGGGTAATGCCCTGGCAATACTCCCTGTTTTAACAGCGGAGCCTGCACTCACCCTGGGTCTCCCTGGCCCCCCAAACCCTGGCTTTTCTCCCCCGTGGGACCTGCCTGGTGGCGCAGACCCCACGGACGGCATCATTAGGACACGCTGTGTACCCCACACTCAAGGTGTGTTATCAGGAAATGCTCTGAAGGCGTATTTTCATCCCAGCCTAGAAAATATTATTTCATATCTTCTTTGTGCAACAGCATCACGTAAAAATATAAAATCCTGTTACCTTAACAAAACAATCAGTCATCTCTCTCCAGGGCCTCTGCTGATCATTATCAACATGTCAGCATTGTTTGTATGTTTCTGGAATCAATATCTCTTCAATATCTCTTCCTGCTTCCTGCAGTTTTTCACTTAACTCTTTCACTGACAGGCAGGTGTCTGTCTCATCGTCTGCATAATCACTGCATTTATCATGGTAAATGACCACATCCCTTCCCGCCAGTGTGGTAGCTTGACCCTGGAGCCTAAAATGGTCGGCTGTGTGAACTGCTTCTGGCTTGTCACTGGAATAATCCCGCTATGTGGATAGAACAGCTACTCGGGACGTTAACTGGACCGGACTTTTTTTAAAAGTAACTGCCACAGCGTAGAAAGAAAGTGATCCTGGGTCCCCACCACACATTGTTTTTAATCAGAGTACATTTATTTGCAAGGGTGAAACTGTTTAGTATAGTGACAGAGCAGGACACTGGGGAACCAAGAGACAGTCTGTCACAGGGGAGAAGCTAGGAACTGTCTTTACATTTTTTTCTGTTCTCCCTGTCTCTCTCTCTCTCTCTCTCTCTCTCTCATCCCTTCTCCTCTTCTTCTCCTCTCTCTGCCTGTCTTTGTCTCTCTCTCTCTGCCTCTCTGTGTCTCTTCTCTCTCTGCCTATCTCTTTCTGCGCCTCTGTCTCTGTGTCCCTCTTTATTTATGCCTCTCTGTTTCTCACTCTCTCTCTTTCTCTGTCTCTCTCTGGCTGTCTCCTTCTGTCTCTGTTTCTCTCTGTCTCTGCCTGTCTCTTGACAAGTCTCCATCCCCACTGGGTTCCAAATCCACCCTGCCCTTCTGGTCCAGTGCCCATCATCAGTCGCCCCTGGGCTGAAATTCCCAGGGCACTGAGCTCATGTGTGGCCAGATTGGGGGTGGGGAGGGTGGCGTTGGGGGGTGTCATGTGTTGTAACCCTCCCCACCGACTTCAGTCTCTTCAATCAGGACAAAAGGCAGGGCATGTCCTTCAACAGCAGGTCTCCCAGGTTTGAACCTGGACCCAGCTCCCACCGCTCTCTGACCCTGGGTAAATGGTGGCTGCGTAGTGAGCTCCTCGTCACTGGATGTATTCAAGCTGAAAAATGCAGACTCCTCACTGTACTTGGCTGACATTAACCAAGACTTTCCTCCATGCCAAGCACCGTATAAACACTTTATACAAGTTAACTCGTGAGCCTTCACAACCTCTTAAGATGAGGAAATTGAGACACAGAAGGTCAAGCAACCAGCTCTGGACCAGACAGCTAGCTCGGCAGTCGAAGAAATGCAAGTCACAAGGAACTAGCACTCCGCATTCATCAGAGCGGCAAAAAGAGAGCGTTGGGTCATGCAAACACGAGCCCGGATGTGGGCAAAGTGGGGTCTCGCGCAGTGTGGATGCCCGTGGACTTGGAGGAGCCTTTCAGCCTATGGTGCCCGTCCTGGGAGTGTTCAGACTCAATGGCCAGCAGTTCCCCCTTGAGGCTCGGGCCCCAGAGGAGGTCTCACCGCTGCCCAAGGACACATACTCAAAGGCGTTCATCGAACGGTAGCTTACACAGAGCTTTGTTCACACAGCAGCAAACACCGGCAGCAGCCTGGGGTGGAAAGGGATGTGTGCACAAGCCGATAGCTGTCAGCTTGATTTCTAACCCAAACGCCGAGTGGAAACCGTGGAGAAAGTGGAAGACAATCTATTATCCATTTTATAAAAGACGCACACATGTTCCCCGAAAGATGCCGTGCAATCTCCTGGAGACACGCAGGTAAGTACTTGTTGGAAGGACACACAGCACGGGTGTGTATGGGGGGAGAGGACGATGGGATCAGGAATGGAACGAAACAACACCGGACCCCCACCCCCACCCCCTCTGCAAACCCCACTTTCCAAGCCGCTGGGGATGGGGCCTGGCAGGGACAGCACCCTGAGCTGGAAGGAGGGCTTCAATCCCCCTCTGAAGGAGGCATCTCCAGACCTCTGCTGGGCTTGGGTGCCAAGCCACAATGTGCCTGTGTTTTTACCCACGTTTGCAATATCTAACAAGCCCTAGAAATCGACTTGGTGTTCCAGAAGCGTGGAAGGAGCACATTTTGCAGAGTGTATTCCACGCCAGGTCTGGTGGGAAGGGAAAACGAGACCCCCGGAAGAAGAATCTTGGGAGTTTCACGCTGCTCACACTCAAGGGACCGCTAACACTCCGCGGAGCACTGTTTTCCGCACGCACCGCCTTCTGCTCCCCCAGGATGGAACCCCGGCCCCGCCCCCAGCACCCAGCACCGCGTCAACAGGGACAGTAGGTACCCGGTCGCGCCCCACCGCGGGCTGGTGGAAGCCGAGGTCCGGAGAGGGGTGGGGGTTGCCGTGAGCCGAATGGTGGCCCCCTCCCTCAAAACACAGGGGCTGGCCGTGATGCCACCTGACTATCCTCCAGAGCACAGACCGTCCTCACTCCGTCCCCTGACTCAGGTCCCTGGGCAGGGTCTAAGCTGTGAGGGGCCGCGACCCGGGGGTCCCCTGATGCACTCCTACTGAAGACTGCATCCGGGACAGTGCAGACACTCACCCGACGTTTGTTGAATGGATGAATAATTTCTGAGGATTAAGTGAGATGCCGTTTTGAATACCGTTGAATGACAGCGTGTTCTTCCCTGCGAACCGATGGTACCAGTCTCCCCAGTCTGGTTGTCTGTCTCTAAAGATGAAAGGAATTATGCATGAGCTGCGATGTGCAGGTCAGCGTCAGGCACAGAGGCAATGCTCGGCAAATAGCATTATGGTTTTATTTTCTAAAAATCTGGTTAAAAAAAACCCATAAAATTTGCCATCTTAACGATATCTAAGTGTATTTAGTTCAGTGATGTTATGCACACTCACATCGTTGTGCAACCATATTCTCCAGGACATTTTTTTATCTTGCTGAACTGAATGAAGCTCTGTCCTCATTTATGTCCCCCACCCCTCCCCAGGCCCTACTTTCTTTTTTTTTTTTTTTTAATTTATTTTTCGAGAGAGAGAGAGAGAGACAGAGCACGAGCAGGGGAGGGGCGGAGAGAGAGGGAGACACAGAATCCGAAGCAGGCTCCGGGCTCCGGGCTGCCAGCACAGAGCCCGACGCGGGGCTCGAACCCACGGACCGCGAGATCGTGAGCTGAGCCGAAGTCGGACGCTTAGCCGACTGAACCATCCAGGCACCCCAGCCCAGGCCCTACTTTCTGTCTCTAGGAGTCTGATGACTCTGGGCATCTCATGTATCGTTGTCCTTTTCCGTCTGGTTTATTCCACTCGGCCTGATGTCCTCAAGGTTCATCCATGTTGCTGCAGGTGTCAGAATCTCCTTCCTAGTTAAGGCTGAACAGTAGTCCATTGCCTGTATATACCACATTTTACTTACCCATTCTGCTGTCAGTGGGCGTGGGCTTGCTTCCCCCTCTCGGCGACCGTGAGCAGTGCTGCTGCGATCATGGACATGTGCATATTATTGATAGCAAGCACCTGATGAGAAGTCTGTCTAGCCCCGTGTTACAAGACAGTCTGGAACAAGAAGACCTTTGGATGTCCGCCTAGACTTGGGGGCACTCTCTCTCAAACCTCAGACCTTCTGCATCCCAGCCTCCTGGGGTGCACATGCTCTAGCCTGACCCCTGGACTTCCTGACCCAAACTCTCGGTGGGTGGGGCCCGGATGCTGATGTGTTGATCAGCCCCCGGGGAACCCTGGATACACCTGAAGTTTGAGAACCAGCCTGCAAATCCCCAGGATGGGGGTAAGACTGCTTCTGGCTGTTTCTTAGATTGGCAGGCTCCTGCCACACCAGGAAATGGAAAACTGGAAGGGGCATAGGGTGCACCCCGGGGTCCTCTGTTTAAACAGAATACACCACGCACCTGTATCTAAGGGTGGCTGTGGGTGTTCATGGTCTGGAGTCACCAGGTAGGAGCAGCTTGGAAAGCGGAGAACAAAATGCCAGGGCACGTGGTCTCCCTGAGTCCAGCCCTTCCTTCCTTCTGAGAGTATGGCCTTCATCACAGGGGCGTAGGGACGCACTTGCCTGAAGGCAGAGTCCAATCTTTAGCCCAAAGTGCAAGGCCCGCCTGGCCCAGAGACCCCTGAACCAACTCCCACCTCCCTGCAGCTTCCCCCAGAAGGAGCCCTGGCCCTAAACATAGTTCTCTCTCCTTCTCTGCTACCCTGTTAGCAGGGCGGATGGCCCAGAGAGAGGACGTTGGCCAAGGCTGGCCCGAACACCAGTGCAGAGTTGTGACCTGCTTTTACGAGCGTCTGATGCAGCTGACTGACCACAGGGAGAACGGACTTCTGCCTAATTCCAGTTGTCTTTGGACCCTGTGAACGAGGCGGCAGCACACATCTTTGTCCACATGAGCCACCACGTAGTGGCTTCATTCCTGTGGGATATATTCCCAGGGATGGGATCGCTCAGTCACAAGGTTCATGTGAATTTTTAATTTTCATACATGTTGGCAGATTGCGTTCCTGGAAGGTTGTGAACAACTCACACTTCCACCCACGATGTAGGAGAGAGCCTTGTTTTTCCCCACATGCCCTCCTGCAACAGTCATCACTCTTCAATTTTGCTGGGCGTTGGGGGAAAGGGTGATATACCGTTGTAGCTTTAATTTGCATATTCTTGACTGCTAGTGAATTTCCATGTGGATTTTGGCCATGTGGATTTGCTGCTACGCACACTGCTTCTTCATATAATTGGCTCTGTGTCTACCAAGTTTTTGTTTGTTCTTGTGAAGTTTTAAAGCACTGTGTATAAATCGTATCTATGTTGACCATCACCTCTGCCACAGATTTTTTTTTTCCCCGATACTACCATTTGTATGATTACTTTGTTCATGAGAGCTTTTTTTGCCGTATACATTTTAAGGTCTTATATTCACAAATATGTCTGTCTACCTTTCCTTTTGTAGCATATCCAGGTTCAGAAAGTTTCTCCCCTCCTTGGATTATACACACAGTTTATCTTGCAAAGTTTTAAGGTCTGTAATCCATTGGGTTTTTTCGTGTGTCCTAAAATTCACTTTTGTTTCCTTCCCAATGGATAGTCAGTTGTGAGACATCATTCCCTTGACCATGTTGTTTCCCGCCGTACTGAGCCCCCATTTTCTCATGCTAAGTGAGCCCTGGCGATGCCCCATCCTGTCCCCCCGATCTATTTCTGCAGTCCTAACCCAGTATCAGATTGACATGGCTGCAAGGGCTTTGTAAGATATTCTGATATCAGGTAAGGAGAGTCATTCTTCTTCTTCTACACCTTCCGTGTGTCTGGCGGATGGCATCCTCCCAGGCCCATACCCATGTGGTCTATGTGGAGCGTGGAACCTGACATGGGCGTTGACCCTGAGACCATGGAATCATGACCTGAGCTGAAATCAAGAGTCAGACACTCAACCGACTGAGCCACCCAGGTGCCCCTCAATTAGATTTTTCTAATGATCTTCATACAGACCCTGTCTGTATGTATTTACAAGTACTTTAGGGTTTTCATCATTACACAAATGAAATATTTCTCCCTGTTTCCATTTCTACATGTTTTTCATTGGAAGAGACAAAAATCTATTGATTCTTGTCTTTTTATCTTGTAACCATTCCGTCTCTGCTGTCTTCTTCATTGTAAACATTTGTGACTCGGTAAATTTTTCTTAAAACCCAGCATGAAAGTCTCTGCCTTTGAGTGGAAAAATGCAGCCATTCACATTTAGTGTAACTACTGATAGACTTTACCTGTTCTTTACAATTTATTTTACATTTATTATTTGTTTCACTCTGTGTCATTTTTCTGTCTTCCTGTTTTGGGGTCATGTGATCAAGAAGCTATTATTCAGAAAAAAGCGTTTTGCAAAATCTAAGATGATTCAGTCATTTAAAAAAAGGACTCAAAGTAAGATAGAAGGAAATTCTTTAAATGTCTGGTAGAATTCACCAGTAAAACCATCTTGTCCTGAGCTTTCCTTCGTGGAAAGTTTTTGGATTAGTAATTTAATGTCATTACTTATAACACTTTACTATGGTCTAGATGTTTGTGTCCCGATCATGAAAATTTATATGCTGAAATTCACTCCCAAATTATTGGGAATTAAGGCCTTTGGGAGATGATGAGTTCATAAGGACTTAGTGCCCTTATAAAAGAGGCTCCACACAGCTCTCTAACCCCTTCTATCATGTGGGGACACAGCAAGAAGATACTGGCTGTGAACCAGGAAGACAGCTCTCACTAGAATATGACCACGCTGGCACCTTGATCTTGACCTTTCCATCCTTCACAGTTGAAAAAAATTTCTGTTGTTTAGAAGCAAAAGAAGAAGAAGAAGCAGCCATTATTCATTTTGTTTTCTCCCTTTGTTAATCTGGAAGCTCTCTTGGCCTTTTCCATTCCATTAGTGCCTACTCCCCCTTTTCCTGATGTCCTCATCAGGTGCATATTTTGTTAAAAATATTTGGAGCAGATGGGGCGCCTGGGTGGCTCAGTCAGTTAAGTGTCCGACCTCGGCTCAGGTCATGATCTTGTGGTTTGTGGGTATGAGCCCCACGTCGGGCTCTGTGCTGAAGGCTTGGAGCCTGGAGCCTGCTTTGGATTCTGTGTCTCCCTCTCTCTCTCTGTCCCTCCCTCACTCATGCTCTGTCTCGCTCTTTCTCTCAAAAATAAATAAATGTCAAAAATTTTTCAAAAAAATATTTGGAGCAGTGATGTTAACTCTACTTTTTCCCACCAAAGATGTACTGCGTCCCCACCAAGATGCTCTATGTCACCCACACTTCCTCCTCGCCCAGGAAGACGGCTGCTGGAGATGCTTTCATGTTGGCCTTTCTTCTTCCTCTTTGCCCCTCCTCCTTCTGCCTCAGATAAGACTGTGAGGGCACTTCTGCTTTCCCCCCTGAGCCCACCACCCTCAACTCTGAGGTTTCACTGAGAAGGTGTCATATAGTTTCAGTTTTGAACCGTGTGGGATAGCAAGTCCTTTCTATTTCAAGTCTTTATTGACCAAACATATTACACAGCCCTAGATAGCCTCACCTTATTCATTTATATTAAACTACACACACGTTTTATATGCAGCGTATCTTGTTACACAGCACTGCTCACCATTGCTTCCCACCTCTTCATCTCCCCCATCTTGGAGTCTCTCTTTGAGTTTCTTCATTTACTGAGAATCATTACCAAGCCATTTTTTCAGACAGATCATGTAGATGTTTACTTCTGCCGAAGGACACGCTGGATGGAATCCAGGAGTTGGTGTCTTGGATCTGTGGGCCCCACTCTGTAGATTTTCACCATCTTCAGTCTTCTAGATGATGTCGAGGAAAAGTCCCAAGCCAGTCGGATTCTAGTCCTTCTTCTTTTCTCTCATGATTCCAAGTCTCTATAATTTGATTTTGAGAGTTCAGTTATCTTATACGCTTGCCTGTCTTGGCCTACTAACTTGGGCCTCAACCATGACCAACATCTTCTGCTTGTTTTTGTTTTGCTTTTTTTAGCTCAGAGATAACACATCTCAGTCCCGGAGAGTGTTATTCACCCTATTCCCTGAGTCACTTTATGTTACTCTTTTTTTTTCTTTTGTAATTCAAGTTGTCATCTGTCTCCACCAGAGACATTTACTGTCTGTATCTTGACTTACCTCCTTCTCTCTGGCTCCAAAGCCCCAAGATTGGTGATTGTCACTTCTTCAGAGCTCCAGTTTCATTTGATTCTTAATGTGCCCTAAGCAACAGGAGTTTTGCAGGTAAGAAGGTAGAGCGAGGACAGAGCCGTGGGCAGCGCCCTGCCAAGGCTCCCGGCAGGAGGAGCCACCCTGCCCTCCAGTCTTCCTGTGCTGCCTGGGCGTCAAGGGCAGGGGGAAAACAGCCCATCGTTTCATCAACTCTTCAGCACTTAATGGCCCAACAAGCAGGCCAAATGTTAGCATTTCCTTTATCCTCCCAAAGTCTTCAGGCCTCTAGGTCCAAGTCCGTCGGGACTGATGCTTGCTGAACATCCACCATATGCCTCCAGGAAGACACCGATTGTTTTGTATATTAGGTCATTTTGTCCTCCCGTCAACCTTGAGTTTGGTACAGTTATCTCCAACGGTCTTAGTTCCAGCTGCTGTAACAAAGCACTACAGACTGAGTGGCTTAAATGATAGACATTTGGTTCCCAGATGCCGGGAAGTCCAAGATCAAGGTGCCAGCTGCTGAGTTCCTGGCAAGAGTCCTCTCTGTGATTTGTAGGTGATCGTCTTCTCCTTGTGTCCTCCCATGGCCGAGAGAGGGAGCTCTGGTGCCTTTTCCTCTTCTGCTCAAGTCGTTAATCCCATCATGAGAGTTCCACCCTCATGACTTCACCTAAGTCTGATTACCTCCCAAGGGCCCCACTTCCAAATACCATCACATTTAAGGGTAGGGTTTCATGAATTTGGTCGGGGTCGGGGGAGACACAAACACTAAGGTCCCAACCCCAATCACAGATGAGAAGACAGCTATAGAGGAGAGGCTCAAGTAGGTTAAATATTTTTCTCAAAGTCCAACAGCCAGAAGCGGCAAGGATGAGATCTCCCTTATTCCAAGGGTCGTAATCTTTGTACTACAGCATGTTGAACGCAGGTGTCCTTTTCAAATTTTTCCTTAGGAAAAAACCCCCAACAATCACTCTGTCCGAGAGTGCCTGGTTACTTTATGAGGCTTTATAGCATTCACTTCTGCAAGCGACACTACTTGGAATGAACGTGCTGTTCCTGAGCAGGGGAGGAATTCATGCTCCTCCTCTAGGATCTGCCTGAACTAAGGACAGGCCAGGGACCATCTGTGTGTGACAGTCTGAGCCAGGCACACCAGCCCGGTGAAGCATCCCCTTGTCCATGGATGAGACCGCAGAGGGGAGGCAGAGAGAGGCCCATGGCCCCTCTGCCCCGGCAGGGCTGCGGACCTCAGAGACGGCAGGCAGGCACGCGCACACCCGCACGCTCACACGCGCGCATACGCGCACACACATACAATGCGTGCACGCGCACACACGTATACACACGTGCGCGCACCCGTACACACGCACACACATACATGCGTGTGCACGCACACGCGTGTGCGTCCAACATACACACCACTGCGCACACATGTGGTGCACGGTTGACATGCTTTTCCAACGCGGGCGTATGTTGGATTCATGAAGCAGCTTTAACGTGGCAGCGGAAGATAAGAATTTCCCAGCGAACGCTTTTGTATTAACAAAAAAACCCACAACTAGTCTTTTTTTTTTTTTCCTCCTGATTTGTATCCATTGCACAAGCGGCTTTACGTTAGCGATAAAGGCCACGGGGAAGAAGGGGAAACGTTCAGGCAGGATCCTTCCAGTCCAGCGGGACACTCTGTCTTCGTTCCCCCCTACACTCCCCTGCATGCCTTATTTACAAAGCTCCAATCACGCTCCACTCCGTCTTTGCCTGTGCTGCAGATCATTTTCAGAGTTACGGTTGTTACCCGCCAGGGTTTATTCCATTGGGTGGAATTTCCTAATTTACTTTGTGGTGTAAATATCCGTACTGCTCTTTCTTTTTCAGTTGTTTGCACATTTTTTTGCCACCGTAAATAACAGCACAGAGAACGTTTTCATGAAGAGGGGCTCTGCTATTTGGGGACGATTTCCTAAGGGTGGATGGATGGGTCGCTGGGTGCGTGGATGGGAGAGGCTGAGCTAAACCTGGGTTTGGTAAGTGTCATCTTCGTGGGGCCCTCGGGGAAACTCAGAGATGGTGCTTTGCTGCTCACAGGAAAGTGACAGGCGAGAGGTAGGCTGAGCTGGGAGGGTCCAGGCAGCCCCACCTTCCCTCAGTCAGGGCCTCGTCCTCATCTCTGAAGCGTTAGATTTCAGCAAACAATTTCGTGTCATTTATGTTTTTTAATGTTTTTTATTTAGTTTTGAAAGAGAGACAGAGCACGAGTGGGGGAGGGACAGGGAGAGAGGGAGACACAGAACCCAAAGCAGGCTCCAGGCTCTGAGCTGTCAGCACAGAGCCCGACGCGGGGCTTGAACTCACAAACCGCGAGATCATGACCCGAGCCGAAGTCGGACGCTCAACCGACTGAACCACCCCGGGCGCCCCAACGATTTCGGTGCAATAAAGAGTAGCACTGCTGAACACGTGTTTGAAAACCAGAGGTCAAAATTATTCCTAAAGTTCCATTTGTTCAGGAATGCATATTTTCATTCGTTTACTAGTCCGTGAATGGGTATCTTCATTTATGTAAGCATTCGTTCAGCACCTTTGGAAGATTCATCATGCGCCAGGCTAGACAGCAAAGGTAAAATGTGAGTAGCGAGCCCTGCTCTCCAGGGCCCGTGATTTAGTGGGAGAGAGAGACACCCCAATACTGATCATGGTGTGGAAAGTTCTGGAGTCACCAGGACATTATCAGACTTAAGTCTCACGAGAGCCTTCCAGGCCATTTCCTGTGATAGCTCCATTTTACAGATGAGCAGACTGAGGCTTAGTAAAAAGTTAAAGATCACACGGCTATAAGTGCCATGTGGGACTCAAACCGATTCTCTCTGCCCAGAGTGTAAGCTCTCCACAGTGCGGCCCTGCATCTCCTAGGGAGAGAGCTGGTCAAACCACATGACAACTACTATTCAGTATAAACCATGGCCTGTGAGATATTCAAGAAGGGGTTGGGTTGGGGAGGTCCAGAGAGGGTAAGTGGCTCCTGCAAAATTGTACAGCAAAGGCAGGAGAGAGCAGGGGCTGGATCTCAGCTTCCCTGACTCCCAGTCCAGTGCTCTAGGCTCATCAGCAAAGGACAGGCGCCCCAGCTCTTTGCCCTTGCGTGGGGTAGGAGTGGACTGTGACGCTTCCTGAGACATGGTGTGCCGTTCAGGGCAAGGACAGCAGAGGCGACAATGAGGGGAAATTTCTTTGACAAGGGACAATGGAAATGCGGGATTTTAAGCACAGCAATCCCTCTCGGGTTCTTTGAAAAACTGGGTCAGCTCGCGAAGCTGAACGCCCTCTTTGCCTGGAGTTTTCTACCTGGAACAGCATTTCACGCACCACAGATGTCACTATTGGCCCCCGGGGGACTGAACAGTGTGACAATGCTCCCCAAAGTTAATGACCAAAATGATGCAAAATCTCAAGGAAATGAGAATCAGGGAAGCTGTCCCTCGCTCTGCACTACCCTCCTTCCCTCGGGGGCTGAAGTTCTGAGACATGAAAACCAATCCTCTTTAACCCAAACCCCACTGCTTCTGCA